>NC_041341.1:7038548-7128548 GCF_004354835.1 Perca flavescens
TTTTCTCTCTATCAAATGAACCCATTCAGTTAAAACAGTTGATCTGAGTTGTTATTTGCCAGGTGAATGAGCTCCCGGCCCGGCAGCATGGTGAAGAAGAATGTGGTAAAGTATAGGCTGTTAGACAATGAAAGGGGACGAAACTGTTCCTCGAGTTACAGCCACAGTCTTACATGGGTCATGTCTAAGAGTTCAAGGAGTGTGTGTGTGTGTGTGTGTATATGTATATATATATATATATATATATATATATATATATATATATATATATATATATATATATATATATATATATATATATTTTGTGATCATTAATACAAAACTGGTAAACTAGGGTACTGTTAAAATTTTAGGTGGACAATAATAAAAGTTTAAAAAAATAAACTGTTATAATTATAAATATTAAATATTAACTGTATTTTATATTGTGAATGAACTTATTAGTAGGAATGCTCATCATCCACTGTATATACCTGCTGTGACTTTGCCTCTGCCCAGGGACTACAAATGAAAATTAGCTTGTAGCTGGTCTGTGCAACACATTTGGTGTGCAATGTCAAATAAATAAATACATAAAATAAGTGTGTGTGTGTTTGTGCATGTGTGTATGTGTGTGTGTGTGTGTGTGTGTGTGTGTGTGTGTGTGTGTGTTGATAAAGTGAAAGCTTATCTCAACATAGACCATATTTTCATTCATAATAACATGCGAGTTAACATCATCATGCGTTCGGTGTGTGTGTGTGTGTGTGTGTTTGTTTGTGTGTGCATGTGTATATATATGTGTGTGTGTGTAGGAGCGTATAGTCCTGCTCCTACTTTACAATATCATATTATTAAACAAAAACAAATATACAGCTTACAAAAATGTAGGTCATAGAACAAAATAGGCTACAACAATACACTTTTGATTACAAGTCATATATTCAGGTCTCCTCCTTTCTTTTGTATTGGTCAAATATTGATTCCTTGAATCTATTTTCTAACTGTATACTATTAGGTCTCTGTTGATTTCATTGTTTAGTCCAGTCCACAAGGTAAAAGACATAATATATGTGCTCATGGAGGTTTGAAGCGGACTTCATTTGATCTCATTTTGCTATCTAGGCAACACAGTGATTCACTTTGGAAGTCCAGTGTGTGCAAACGATGACTCAAAGGTTATGACAGGTTATCTTTTATATACTGTATACACCGGCCGATTTTCCAATCCTGAGAGACCCCACACGCGGCGATAAAAAAATCACGGGTCTAACAGTTTTGGTGGTACAGTGTGTGGTGCGCAGCACACGGCAAAATCAACACATCACACACAAACCGATTTGACTCCCGAGCATTCCCAGGTCAGACGGGAAATCTCGCAAAATCCCTCGAGATCAAACGTGACTTCAGAGTAAACAATCATTGCGGACGAAGAGGATGCAGTGGCGATAGTTTGTAGTTTGTTTTTAACCGAAAAAAAAACGTTATCAAAAGAAAAGGCGATGGTCAAAGAAGACAACGCGAGCATGGACTGTACTTGCGACATCATGATATAGAGGGGATTTGTTTTTTCTCATAGAAATGTCGTTGCGTATTACACAGATTAATTACCGTTGAAATAAACGTTCATATATTCGTTTCCATGTACTCTGGTGGACTGCAGTTGTGGATGTAGTTATGCCCATCAACTTTATTTATTTTACACAGGCTGCGTGCTCGTTTGTCCCCGGGGGGACACCACACACGAGGAGAAATCGGGCCAAAAATAATCATGTTGGATGATATCCCCGATTTGAGATCGGACCAGACGTCCTTCCGAGCAGACGAGAGCAGTCTTAACACACCACACACGGCAGGAATATCTGATCAGATTATTTTACGATAATCGGAGCATCCTTAGGATTGTCGGGAGGGGTGAATCGGGGCTAAAAATCGGCCTAATTATCCTGCCGTCTGAACCAGGCTTTAGGTACGCTCACGATTTAAAAAAAAACACAATTTCCCCCAACATTTTATGTTTCTTTGTGGGTTTTTGTGTCTCTTTGCAGCCATGTTGTGTCTCTTTTTGGTCATTTTTCTATCCTTTGGGGTAGTTTTAGGTCTCTGTGGTCATTTGGTGTCTCTTTGTAGTCAGTTTGTGGTAGTTTTGCGTCTCTTTTTCACATCACTGTGGCCCGTTATTATCACCATGTTTGTGTCTAAAACGTTGGAAAAGCTAGAGCAGAAAATACATAAATAACATTTAAAAAGCTTAAAGACCAAACTTAAAGCTAAAGATCATCAGATCTGAGGAAAGTCTTTCAGTTACATTCATTCGGCTCGGGTGCTGCACCTAAACCTTCCTGTATACTGGCAGGTGAAACCCCTGTATACTGGTGTGTAATATGGCATGAGCTGGCTGTTCTTTAGTTTCTGGTGGTCGGTCGGTCGCTTACAGCTGAGCCTGTATAGGGCTGATCTTTGCACTTGTTGTATGGCGGGGGTTCCCAAAGTGGGGTCCGGTCTGGGGAAGGGGTCCTTGAGGCGCACACACACACACACACACACACACACACACACACACACACACACACACACACACACACACAGATATCGTGATAACGGTCCAAAATAATGTCAAATTGCATATTCTTTTGAATTGAAAAACATCACTTGTTTTTTTTTTTTTTTTTTTAGAAAGGCCCCCAAACCCCCCCAAAGGCCAAATGCATGCACCGAGTCTTTCACAAACCGAGGGAAAACACTGGAGTCGGCTGAATATGACACAAGTTGAAGTCTTGACACAAAACAAGACCACGTAACCCATCTTGTACAATTTACAGCAGAAGTTCTCGGAGTAGTTCTCTTTT
Source organism: Perca flavescens (assembly GCF_004354835.1). Classification (NCBI taxonomy): domain Eukaryota; kingdom Metazoa; phylum Chordata; class Actinopteri; order Perciformes; family Percidae; genus Perca; species Perca flavescens. The sequence goes on from NC_041341.1 coordinate 7,041,377, forward strand.
TATTATATTGTGAAATGTCCCCGACCCAGATGATGGAATCGGGACCTTGTGATCCGTAAACCCAGCCCTAGTTGTCGTAGCCCTACAGTAATCAGCATTTTAACCCTCGGGTTGTCTTCCCTTGGACCATGCAGCCTTTTTAATTTTCTGGAGCTAAATTTAATTAGCTTTTTTTCCTGAAACTTTTGTTGTTTTTCCCCACCCAAGTTTTTGAAGCTTTTTCCAACATTTTTCTCCCTTTTTTATTTTCAACATTCTTTTATCTTTTTTTTTCTTCAAATGCTAGAAAATTGAATAAAAACACCCAAATTCAATTAAAGTAGTGAATTGATCATTTATTTTACTTGTGAAGAGCGTTGTATGGAACCATTTTTTTGACAATTTGGTTGAAAGAAACCCAAATTCATGATATACAGAAACTTTTTGAAATGGGTCAAATTTGACCCCAGGACGACAGGAGGGTTAAGCGCCATGAAAAGCACCTCATGTGTTTTGTAGAGGGATGAGGTAAGGGACCTGGATAATTGATAGGGGGGGCTTTGGGAACCCCTGCTGTACAATAGACTCTTGGCTGTTGCTGCCCTCTGCTGACAAGCCACACTACACACACCTGTAGCTCATATAGCCTGATAGTCTGTATTATTATTACCTCTGCTGGCAGCCTCCACAGCTGCACTGTCGGCCTGATGAAGACCACACTTTACTGATCCGCAGGAGGCCGGAAGTTCATCGTTCAAACGGCCCACAAACAGGTAGACACAGAAACGTCATGGTCCTGCACGCTGGCTGCATGGCGTAAGCGTGGTGTGAGCGTTTTCTACGTCTTTGCACACCAGAAACGTGTTTCCCATAAACATAAATATATACTGATTTGATTACAGCAAAGACAACAATGCAGTATTGACGGCAAAATAGGCTCCAGAATATTTCGTTCTGTATTGACAGGTGCAATGTTAGAAAAATCGATAATTATTATTATTATTATTATTTTTTTTAATTACATACACACATACATACATACATACATATCTGCATTTATGTCAAAATAAGTTTACAGTTTTAACCGTGTTACAGTTTACTGTCCGAGGAGAGAAGAAAACTAGAACAATATTCACATTTAACAAGCTGACATTAGAGATGTACCAGTATCGGTATCGGCTCCGATACCGCCTAAAACGCTGATATCGGTATCGGGAAGTACTGGAGTTTATACACCGATCCGATACCACGTGATAAAGCCCTAAAGAAAATCTACGTTAAAGTAGTTTATTTATGTTCTTTTTCCGTTATAACTGACTGTCAAACTGGAGAATAAAAGAAGGTTCTGTGGCGTTCATTGTTTGTGTTTGTTCATGTTTCACAAAGATAGAAATAGTATCACATCCATACAGAGATAGTAGTATACAGTTGTTAAAACCTAATCAAATATATGACACACTGGTATTGGATCGGTACTCCGTATCGGGCGATACACAAGTTCAGGTATCGGAATCGGTATCGGGAAGCAAAAAATGGTATCGGGCCATCTCTAGCTGACATCACACAAGTTTTACTTTTTTTTCCATATAAAAGACTCAAACCCGATTAATCGATTGTCTAAATAGGTGGCGATTGATTTAATAGTTGACATCTAAAATCAGTTATTTGCAGCTCTCGTTTCGTTTTGGCGTTTCATTGCACATGTATAAAAAGTATTAAAATGTACAATGGACTCAGAAGTGAACGATTGTCTAGAAGAGGGTGAAAGAATATTGCAATAAGGGATTTACGAAAAAAATATTTGCAGCTCTACACCGGAGCTGTATAGACACTTCTTTCTGCCATTTTCAATGTTTTTGGTTATTAGTCATCCCAGGAGCAGCATGGAAACATCTACTTGCACACACTAGGTCTGTCCCAACACTTTCTGTTGGAATAATTTGAAATTTGCGGCAAATCCGCGTGACGCCAAGGGTAGCGCAGCTCATAGTGGGATACCACCGTCTGAAGTGTCACATGAATTTGTCAGCTGTTTGGGTGGGGTTAGCAACTCCTTCAGCTGCACGGCTTCCTGCGCCCGTGTATTCTCGCCTATAGCTCCTCAACGATCCCTCCTCGATGCTCGCTCCTCGGGGCAGAAATAAGAGCTTTGAGATGGCTTTCACCGAGGAGGAACAGAACAACTTCCGGTTCAGCCGAGGAGTTGAGAACAGGGCTGCACGATATGAGGAAAATATCTAATTGTGATTATTTTGACTGACACTGCGATTGTGATTTGATTCACGATATTGGAGAGAATGATCATTATTTGTTGAAAAATCTTAAAATTAAAATGTAGTGTGATTTTTGTGAGGATCTGTACCAAACAAAAGAGGGCGTTTAGGGGCCCTCCCTCAGAAAACGTTACCAGTTTTCAACACTAAAGAAAAATGCAATTTCGCATCACTTTGGAGCGGTTTTGGGGGCATATCATAGTGGGGGATCTGGCTGTCCTCCCCCAGGGAAGTTTTGAGCGTCAACGACTTCATTTCCTGTATTCGGATACACTTTTATGCACCACTTTATGGTGGAAATCCCTTATTTAGCCTATGTGAAGACGAAAAACACAGATGACAATTCAGAATATGTCAAAAATATAATGGAAAGTATGTCGTTGCGTATCATTGGGCATTTTTAAGTGGGTGTATGGAAATCCTGGAGCTTTCTTAGTGGGTATACTGTGTATAGATCTGAGAGAAGTCATTTAGATAGTTTTGATGCTCACATTGATTTGACATCCATTCAGCTTGGGTGCTGCACTTATGGTAGGGGGAACCTGGTACTTCTTCATGTTATTATGAGAATAGTGTAGGTTCTTATTCCACGAAGGAGGAACACAACCAAGACAAAAATGCTGGGTCTTCTCTTTGCAAAAAAAACATTGCCCAAATCATGCCCAGCTATCCTTCTCTTTACCCTTGCAGTGATTGTTACCCCTCCGTGTAGGCTGGATGAGACATTTTCAGTCACTAACGATGACCAGATGTGCGGCGTGCGTGACTCATGATGGGTCTGGTGCCCTGCCCTTTCATTTCTGCACCAAGTTGCCAACTGCCACTAGGTCAAAGCACACAGCACACGGTTTGATGCCAAGCACTGTGTGTGCATGTCTGGGAAAACAACAGCACTCAGAGCGTGCAGCAGGGAGGGAGGGAGGAAGGAAGAAGAAATGCTTGCCACAGTGAAATATGATATTATCTTCATGTTGGAATAATAAAGCAATAAAACTGGGAATGCGTGCAACAACTGTTAAAAAAGGCAATAATGCATGTTTAAAATTGTTTTTGGATATGCTTGCTTCTATTCAAAACGATATACTGTTACCAAAAGGGTATCAAGGTTAAGGTCACTATACATTCAACTATGATGACCAAGGGAACACCATTAGTTCCTCCTATACCACACGCTTTTTGGGCGCGCATGTGCCTTTGTTTGTGCGTGCAATCATACGTGCAATACCCTCAGGATATTATTAGGAGTTAATTGGGAAGCCCCAGTGATAAACGTAATGAATACAATTTACAAAAAAATAAAATAAAAATAAAAAAATAAAAAAAAAAAAAAAATAATAATAATAATAATAATAATAATAATAATAATAACTAAATAAATAAATCAACACTTACTTGCCAATGACCTCGCAGAGCTCGTACACATCTTCAAAGAGAATGTCGTCGTCCGCCATAGTCCGACCCCAGCTGGGGGGGGGAATTATCCCCCAAATATGCGTCCCAGACCTGATGGTGCTCCTAAATAAACTAGGTGAACGGAGGCCACGAGCAGAAAGAACTGACAAAAACCCCGCTCGTGCCGTCCGCAGCAGGGTAGCCGTTAAAGAGTTCCAAAGAAAGGGTTCTAAATTCCAGTTGTTGGCTCCTTCGTCGACCTCCCGCCCCCCCCCCAAAATAACGCTGCGTCGCGGTGGGTGAATTGGCACAGGGGCGAGCTCAGTAACCCAGTTTGGGAGTCCACCGGTTCGGCCCCGCCTTTCCCACTGCTTCCCAGTACCGTACTGCCGTGACAGAAAGCAAACCATACGTGGCTGTCAACCCAACAACTCCTCCGCTGGTGTCTGCTCCGGTTACAATGTTTCAAAGTGCTCACAGAGGCGGAGACAGAGGACAGAGCCGGCGGACCTTTAGTGCATCAGGCTCGGGTTACAGCGAGGCTCCAGGTGGGTTACAGTGATCTTCACTTCCCGAGCAGCCTTTCACTTTCTCTTGTTTTTACCAGGGAGGCACACAAACAGCCCTCCTTGTCGCGTGTTAGGCTACTGACGGGCGGATTCAAAATCTCCAGGAACCATTCAGCAGCTCCACTCCTCCGGCTCTTTCTCCTCCGGCTCGGCGACACTTTTCCAGCCGTTGGTTTATGTGTTTACCCCCCTCAACTGTCGCCTTTTCCGGCTCCACTCTGCTGCCCGTGTGCCTGCCTGCCTGCCCTGGACCTGCAGCTCCACGGAGCTTCCAGAAAACCAAGCTGCTCCTCCTCCTCCTCCTCCTCCTACACGGGGGTTATGAAACTGTTCAGCCGTCCTCCATTTTGGCGCCAAGCTGTTACCCAGGATTCTCATTTGAGGTTTATGGGCTTATTTGGACTTTTTCAAAAGATAGGAATCGAAGTGTTGACACCCGGAAGTAAGGAGGAGTATGAATGAACAATGTCCATAAATATTAACAACTAACGATGCGATACGATACGATACAACTTTATTGTCAGCCAAAGGCTGAAATTCTTAACGTTAATAACATTGTTGAGAAGTTGAGAAGTTATCGGTCTTTCATGTAATAGCCTGAAATAACCGGTGAAACGGTGAATAGGGAGAAAAAATAACCCTAATAGGCCTAGATATCACCATGATAAAACTTCCCTAGTTGATGACTTAGCTACATTAACATTAAGGCATTTATTTTTGCAGCCAAATTTATAAATATGCAAAGGAGGCATTATTATTAAAAATGCGCTAATTTTGCATGCATTTCTGGAAAATAAATGTGAACATTGGATAAAGCAAGGTTAAAAAATGTTTTATTTTGTCGAAATAATAAAGTCAAATCTTTTTAAAGAGGGGATTTTGGATATGTCTTTTTTATCACTCCATAAATCAGAAAATACATCAATAAAAAAAAAATAATAAAATTTCACCATGTGTTTATGAATAAAGTGTTCTAAAAAAAATCAGGCTACGAATTAAATATGAACTGTGTAAAAACCTTCCGAATATAGATAGTATTAAAACTGGAAAGTTAAGTGCTACTGGAGCGGATATTTCCGGCTCAGAGTACGAGCAAAGGCTGATTTTGAGAAACCAAATGGAGACAATATTACTGATTGACAGGCTGAGGTTGTCTGTCATGGCAGTGACAACATTCACACCTTTCACCAACTGGGCTACTACAACACAGCTAGTGCCGACATGTGAGCACAACATACAGACATGTGCCGTCTATTCATATTTTATAGGCTCTGGTGGGCTAAATACATTGCCAGCTGATTGCCTAATTAAAGCCGGGTGAATAATTAAGCAGAGTTAGTAAACCCAAGATGATGAGCTTGTTCTTTTATTTATGGTTTTTCAACAAAAAGGATTCTATGTAATTAAATGAGCCCCTTAACAGCTACTGTATTGCTGTTCTCCCTTGATACATGGCTGCTTATGTAGCACAGACGTCTTCTATTTGGGCCATCTGAAGCGTAAAATGTGCGCCCATACTGATGTTGTGAGACTGTGAACGTGTGAAGAGGTGATGAGCAGGAAGAAGAAATGTCTGTGTGTGTGTGTGTGTGTGTGTGTGTGTGTGTGTGTGTGTGTGTGTGTGTGTGTGTGTGTGTGTGTGTATGTATCTGTGTGTGTGTGTGTGTGTGTGTGTGTCAGGTGGCATAAACATTCGGGGCTCAGCTCAAACATAACATCATAACATGGGGGGAGGGGGGGGATCAGGGGCAAGGGCGGGGCTGGAAGGGGGTCATGGGGGGGCACCGGCCCCCTCTGAAATATGATTGCCAACCCATTCAATCAGAGTACTGTCACTTGTTCTGCCAATCTTCCCAGCCATTGTCACATGGCCAATTATTGTTTCCATGGTGACTATCCATAATGCTGATACCATGGAACCAGCGCTGGGATTGTCTTTTTAAAAAGTGGCAGACACAGCCTATAGAAAATGTGTTCTGTATTCTGATATTTGTTTAAAATGAAAGTAATAATGAATGTAATGTGTTTTGATGTAAAGGCGGTTACACACCGACCAGACGGTCGACCGTCGGCAGTAAGCCAGTCGGACTGATCAGTCTCCGAGCTCCAGGTCCATATTCTGAATTTGTATCTGATTTCTATCATGTGTAGTCCTTAAATCAGACAAAGTACTTATTGTAGGTGATTTTAGTATCCATGTGGACATGGACAATGATAGCCTTAGTACTGCTTTCAACTCACTACTAGATTCTATTTCATGAGGCCACGCACTGTTTTAACCACACCCTCGACCTTGTGCTGGCATATGGTATCAAAATTGAAGATGTATTAGTATTCCCGCAAAATCCTTTATTATCAGACCACTTCTTAATAACTTTCTAATTCTTAATACCCGATTATACGAAATTAGATAAAAGCTTCTATAGTAGATGCCTATCTGACAGTGCTTATAGCTAAATTTAAGGAAGATATTCCAACAGCACTACACTCATTAAATTGACAATTGTGTAGATGGTGTTACGGCCTGCCTACGGACTACTTTAGACTCTGTTGCTCCCCTCAAAAAGAAGATGATGAAGCAAAGGAAACTTGCACCTTGGTATAACTCCCAAACTTGTAAATTAAAGCAAAACTTGCGAAAACTTGAAAGTAAATGGCGTTCCACCAAACTGGAAGAGTCTCGTTTGGACTGGCAAGACAGTCTGAAAACCTATAGGAAGGCGCTCAGAAATACCAGATCAGGCTATTACTCATCATTAATAGAAGAAAACAAGAACAACCCAAGGTTTCTTTTCAGCACTGTAGCCAGGCTGACAGAGAGTCACAGCTCTAGTGAGCCATCTATTCCTAAAGCTCTGAGTAGTGACGACTTCATGAGCTTCTTTAATGATAAAATTATAACAATTAAGGATAAAATCCATCACCTTTTGCCCTCAACTTCTAACAGTTCAGCTTTCAACTAGACCTGACATATACTTAGACTGCTTTTATCCTATAGACCTTCAACAATTAATGGTAAAGGTATCTTCAGCTAAGCCATCTACCTGTCTCTTAGACCCCATCCCAACGAGGCTACTCAAAGAAGCATTACCCGTGGTTAACACCTCTCTACTAGATATGATCAATATGTCTCTATTAACAGGTTATGTACCACAGTCATTTAAAGTAGCTGTGATGAAACCTCTTCTGAAAAAAAACCACCCTCGATCCTGAGGTCTTAGCAAACTATAGACCTATATCTAACCTTCCCTTTCTCTCCAAGATCCTTGAGAAGGTAGTTGCTAATCAGTTATGTGATTTTCTCCATAGCAACAGTTTATTTGAAGACTTTCAATCAGGATTTAGAAAGCATCATAGCACAGTGACGGCACTGGTGAAAATAACTAATGACGTTCTAACTGCTGCAGACAAAGGACTTGTCTCCATACTTGTTTTACTAGATCTTAGTGCTGCATTCAACACTATTGACCATACAATCCTGTTACAGAGATTAGAACACTTAGTCGGAATTAAAGGAATCGCACTAAGCTGGTTTAAGTCTTATTTCTCTGATCAATCTCAATTTGTTAATGTTAATGATAAATCCTCCAAGTACGCGAAAGTTAGCCATGGCGTTCCACAAGGCTCAATGCTTGGACCAATTCTATTCTCCTTATATATGCTTCCTCTTTGAAATATTATTAGGAAACACTCAAGTAACTATCACTGCTATGCGGACGACACCCAATTATACTTATCAATCAAACCAGACGAATCAGTTAGCTTAACTTCAAGCATGTATTAAAGATATAAAATCCTGGATGACCTATAATTTTTTGATGTTAAACTCTAACAAAACTGAAGTTATTGTGCTGGGCCCTAAACACCTTCAAACTTCATTATCTAAAGATATAGCTACTCTGGATGGTATTGGCCTGGCCTCCAGCACTACTGTCAGAAATCTAGGAGTTATTTTTGATCAGGATACATCCTTTAATGCCAATCTAAAACAAACCTCAAGAACAGCCTTTTTTCATCTTCGTAACATTGCAAAAATTAGGAATATCCTGTCTCAAAACGATGCTGAAAAAGTGGTCCATGCATTTGTTACTTCCAGGCTGGACTATTGTAATTCCCTACTGTCAGGTTGCTCAAATAAGTCCCTTAAGACTCTCCAGCTGATCCAGAATGCTGCAGCACGTGTTCTGACGAGAACTAAGAAAAGAGATCATATTTCTCCTGTATTAGCTTCTTTGCATTGGCTTCCTGTAAAATTCAGGATTGACTTTAAAATCCTTCTCCTGACCTACAAAGCTCTAAATGGTCAAGCACCATCATATCTATAACAGTTCTTAGTACCTTATTGTCCCACTAGAGCACTTGTGGTTCCTAGAGTCTCTAAAAGTAGAATGGGAGCCAGAGCCTTCAGCTACCAGGCTCCTTTCCTGTGGAACCAGCTCCCAGTCTGGGTTCGGGGGGCAGACACCCTCACCACATTTAAGAGTAAACTGAAAACTCTCCTCTTTGATAAAGCTTATAGTTAAGGAGTGAGGAGTTGCAGCGTCCACCTAACCCGGCCCACCTGCTTCTTTGCGTGGGTTTCCTCCGGGTGCTCCGGTTTCCCCCATCATCAAAAACATGTACTAGGTTCCACTTCTTCAGATTTATTTATCATATAATCAATAATATAGTGAGAGTAGAGGGAGGCAGGCCAGTACAGCCCGACACAGCAGGGGAGAGTTCAAGCCCGATCCGGCACCTCTCTTTAAGATAACCTGCCTCTCTTTGTTATGCTATTAAGGTAAGGTAAAGGTACTTTATTTGTCACATACACGTAGCGAAATTTATTCTCTGCATTTAACCCATCCCTCAAGGGAGCAGTGGGCAGCCAATGACAGTGCCTGGGGACCAACTCCAGATCTGAGCCAGGGTACTGCCTCGAGAACCTAGTACATGTTTTTGATGGTGGGGGAAACCGGAGCACCCGGTGGAAACCCACGCAAACATGGGGAGAACATGCAAACTCCACACAGAAAGGCCCCGGAACGACCTGGATTCAAACACAGAACCTTCTTGCTGTGAGGCCACAGTGCTAACCACTGGGCCACCATGCTGCCTGAAATTGTAGATTGTGGTCTAGACCCACTCTATCTGTAAAGTGTCTTGAGATAACTCTGTTATGATTTGATACTATAATAGCAGAGAAAAGTTGAAAAGATTCAGGGCTTTAAAAGGATGCATTCGGGGCTGGAGCCCCAGAAGCCCCCATCACTAAGCCTGGTGTGTCAATCCGGGATTGTACAAGCCTCTGGCCACCACAGCTCTGACGGGAGTGTTGAGAGCAACATAAGTGCCATATGTCAACCAGAGACAACATGACTCAGCCCTGTTCAGGATTAAAGGGACAGCAGGGCTGGACTGGCCATCTGGCATACCGGGCATTTTCCCGGTGGGCCGACGCACTTTTGGGCCGAATCGCCGATATAAATAGGCCTTTTTTAATTTTTTTGGCCGGGCCGGCCCCTAAAGAATTCACAGCGGCCCATTGGTTAATTTTCTTTATTGGCACTCCGGGCGCAAATTTACGAATCCCACTATGGCCACGCCTCCCGGCCCTGACACACAAGCTGTAATAGTTACTCTGGAAGTTTAGCATCCACCGTTAAAATTGACAAACGACCACTAAAGTGCAAGGGAGGTGCAGAGAAATTACAGGAGAAAAAGATTAAGAATCTACAGGCGGATTCCTCAAAAATTTCGGACATGTTTGAGGCTGTAGTAGCTGCTTTAACATCAGCATTACCTGAAGCCGAGGAGAGAGAAGAGAGAAACAGCATCATGACAGGGGAGAAGCCGCGAGGAGGAGGCGACAGGGCCACGGGAGCGAGTGAGGAAAAGATAGTAGGCTAGAGGACGATGTGGTAAGGAGTAGGCAAATTAACAGGGACTCTCAGGGAGGGAGGCTGTGTGTGTGTGTGTGTGTGTGTGTGTGTGTGTGTGTGTGTGTGTGTGTGTGTGTGTGTGTGTGTGTGTGTGTGTGTGTCATAACGACAACAAACGACAACAAGTTTTGTCTGTAACATTAAAGTTAGTGGCTGTCAGGTAACCTAACTGTTTAAGCTTACATTGAAAATGCTAGCGGTTAGCCTGTTGGCTAGTGAAAAGTCTGTGATCTATAAAATCAGTGTTGATACAAGCATCAGTGTTCCTTGAATGGCTTAATAAGCTTCTCTTGTATTGGTGCTCTTTTCCAGGGCATATACTACTCTCAGCTTTATTGTAGCTTTTGGGAAGGGTTATGGTCATGGTTATTGTATTTAGCAGAGACTTTTGTCCAAAGCGACAAAATATGAATCTTACAATAGTTCAAATTAAATTTAAAGTTGCTAAGCCAATATTAAGCAAAATAGTAATAATAACAATAATGACAATACAATATCAAATATTGATTTTACTATTTATGTGAACGGCCCTGCGGTGCGGAGCTCAAAGGAGAGATTAAATTAAATACAGAAGAGATGAAAGAGGACGGCGTCTGCAGCAGAAGTCCTGGCATGAAGCCACACACACACACACACACAGACACACACACACAGACACACACACACACACACACACACACACACACACACACACTATAAATATATATATGGGTTGTCCCCCAGGACATTTTGAGCATCAAATTCTTCATTTCCTGCATTCTGGTGAATTTTTCTGCATCAATTTGTGCCTTTTATGTAAATATTATTATTAATTAATCAGTCTGCTGTATGTGTTCAAAACTTTCTGCAGATTCAAAATATTACACGTTTCACAATGATTTATTAGGAATTATGTTCATCTTAACAACAAATACTTACTTGCCACAGCATTTCAGCTCTTTGACACTGGCCTGTTTTGGAATATTGTAACCCCCCCCCCTCTGTAAATCATGCCTATGCTCCTGTCCTTAACTACCGTAGCCTACAGATTGTTTTTCTTCCAAAATAAGGTCCAAAGTGGTCCACCGGAAGGGGAGGAACTTCGCCTCTCTGTATGAAAGAAATTGGTGTTGGGAACTTATGAAACAGGTGTTGGTTTATTAATTTAAAGGTGCAGTAGGTAAGACTTATACAACTAACTTTCTGTCATATCTGCTGAAACTGACCCTACGTTCCAGTAGAACTACATGAAGCAGGTCATAAAAAAAAAAAAAAAATCTGGCTCCTCTGGCTCCACCTACAGCCTGTAGTGAGATTTGCAAAAATCCACTGCTCACCTCACCTCAGCCTCACACCCATTTGTAATCTGATTTATATATATATTTCCTTGTATTTCATTCACACAACAGACATTTGTGCAACACATATCCAATGTACAGCATCACAGCATTTACAGGAATTAGTATGAATTATATAGATATCTATATATTTGTCTTGTTAGCTCATCATAATTTCTATTTTTCTAAAAAAGCTTAACTACCCCATTCCCAAAAATGATACACAAGAACGGTTTAAGACGAGTAAAAGATTTATTTCACATTTTCTTTTCTTTTTAAATATCACCAGCTTTGTTTTGAGTAATGAAAGACATCAAAGGAAGAGTTAAGGAGGCTCAAATGCACATAAGGATGAAAACCAGCCCCAGGTCTCCAGGAAAACAACGAAGAAGGACCAGATGATGACTATGTTGTCTCTACTTCCCAAAATTAGTCAAAATAAGGGGGGGCTCAAAACATGTTCGGAAAACAAGAACTGTGTCTACTTGTGCTACGTCTGGACCTAATCAGCCCTAATCACGATCACTCGTTGACTTTTGGATAGATGTTCGCATTTATTGAAGTTAAAAAGTAGTGAAACGGTTAAACAAATCAACAGTGAAAACACCTTCAACTGGGAAATTTCCCTTCATACTTTTCCCGTTTCACTTTTATTATTTCATTGAGTTTACTTGCAAAAACAATAATTGTTTCTCTCGATTAGCCTACATTGATTTTGTGATTGTTAAAAGCAAAAAGTCAAAAATCATAATCACCATTAAAACTGGATTAATTGGACAGCCGCAACACGAACACCAAGGCCACGTTCAGCCCCGAACAAAACGTAGCAACGCGTTTTTTCAAACTGAAACGGCGGTGCGTTGAAAACCCTGTTGTTCGCAAGTGCTCTGTACAAGTCTCTGCTGATTGGGTATCAGCTCCACAAGTCTCTGCTGATTGGGTATCAGCTGTACAAGTCTTTGCTGATTGGGTATCAGCTCCACAAGTCTCTGCTGATTGGGTATCAGCTCCACAAGTCTCTGCTGATTGGGTATCAGCTGTACAAGTCTTTGCTGATTGGGAATCAGCTGTGACACACCCACCAAACGAGAGAAAACATAACTCAAAGCAGTTGCACGCCGTTTCACACCGTTCAGAAGAAACGTGTCGTCGTTTTTGATTTTGAACCTGCACCTGTTTCCTGGTTCGTGTTCTTAACTTCTTCCACGACACGCACTCCGCTCGTCTGCTTGAAAGCTTGAAAATACGTGGAATACATACGATTTACAGTGCGTTACTTCTCGTAGCTGTACGTACGAATGGTTCATGAGAAAGGTGTGGGCATCACAACGAGGGGAGACGGACAGTGAAGCACTGCAAACACAACACGAAACACACACAGACTTGGCTTCACTGGGGAGAAGCAGTTAGATTAACCCAACAGTCTGAGCTCGATTATTCTTGGCTGGCGCTGTGTTTGCACACCTGGATTCACCTGAGTCAAGTTTATACTGAGGACATAACTCCGGTAACACCGGGTTGTTTTTCTGGTCCCTGTATATTGAAGGTTACTAGGGTTACCACGGTACGACAATTGACGGCTCTCTTATGGTGGGTGTCCATGTACGCGTTGTTTTCACGGATGGGACCGCCCCGCTTCCCAGCATTACACGCTAGTGGGCTCGCCATCCGGCTCCCTTCACTGACCAATGACAAGCAAAGAAAACAGTCTAAACCATCCTACAATCGCGATGGCTGCAGCTGATTGGACGAACGCGTCACGTGGGTCTGTCTGCTCCCGAATTTCAAAACCGACCTTAATGGCGGCTCGTTTGAAATACGATCTCCTAATTAATGAAGATAGTTCACCGAAACGTGTTTCTGAAAACATTTGAAGCGAGAAAAAGGCCATGCAGTTGATGAATCTGTCTTTATTTCTGAGACAGTTATCGTGAAAATGTCATACCGCTGCAACCCTAATGGTTACTGATGATAAACCAACGACCTGGTCCTTCTGACCACTCACCTCCAGTGCAAGCGAGGGGCGAGGGGTGGGGCTGGGGGGGGGCAAAGAGTGTCAAGAGCCACACAGGCACTTTAGAGAAATGACAAAAACATTACGACTTCCATTAAGGCACAACAGATAAACACACACACACACACACACACACACACACACACACACACACACATGTCTTTTGGGACAGGGGCAGCATGCTCTTTTAAACTCAATTGTGTGTTGATTCTCTTCTCTGCTTAGATTCATCTACCAACCCTTATAGAACTGGCTCAGGTCTGCCTTGCACCAGCTCATAGTTATGCTGTTATAGTTTTAGACTGCCGGGGGACTTCCTTCCTTTGACACACTGAACTCCTCTCTCCTCTCTCTTTCTATCTGTGAGCATCCATGTCCCAGAAATGCTCGTTACTAACCTAGCTCTGGGGAGCTTATTCCCCGGAGTCCTTATGTTTTTTCGCCTCGCAGTTTTCCTTGGATTAGGGTGGCCCCTAAATCATGGTTGCAGCTGTAGCTGTGGTCCTGCTCCACGCCCTGCTACGCCCTGCAGTGCCATGCTACGTCCTGCTACATCCTGCAGTGAGAGCCTGGGTCTGTCCGAGTTTTCTCCCTAAAAGGAAGTTTTTCCTCGCCACTGTCGCACTAAATGCTTGCTCTTGGGGGAATGACTGGAATTGTTGGGTCTTTGTAAATTAGAGTGTGGTCTAGACCTACTCTATCTGTAAAGTGTCTTGAGATAACACTTGTTATGATTTGATACTATAAATAAAATTGAATTGATTAATTTTCTTCACATCTAATCTCAAATCCAAAATCAGATTTTCATAATGTCGAAGGCACAAACAACGGTTGCCAAACAATTATTTGTCTCTCAACTACCGTACGTATTTTTTTCCGAATTAAGGTCCCATCGGGGGCACAGGAAGGGGAGGGACTTCGCCTCCTACTCTTTTGTCGGAGGCCTTCACAGAGGAAGAGCAGGCCGGCCACATCTTTGCATGATGGATAGCTCTAAAATGGCTTCCAATAATAACAGCATGTGGTTTTTGGTAAGCTAGAGCCAAGGGTGTAACTTTGGGTTCAACATTGGGGGGGTTGAGATCTCCAACTACAAAAAAATAGTGCCAAAGACGTAAAAATAGTCCAAAAAACCCTTGAAAAAGGCGACAAAAACATCCAAAAAATTATCCTAAAAAATACTCAAAAAGTTTAGATTATGGGGTTTATATGCATTTGTCTCATTCTTTTTCTCACTGTCAACATATCCCATGTAAACAAACAATTATTAGTTATTCGACACTCTTGACTCCCTGACCCTGTTCACCCCTCGCCCGTGTGTCGCATCCATAGACTGTATAATATTAAAGGACAGAGCATCCGGTTCGGCAAAGTGCTGCAAATGCAGAAGTGCCTTAAACCTGCTTTCTATCTGAATTCCAGCAGGGGGCAACACGTGTGGTTGCAAAAGGAGTTCGGTTTCTGTAGAAGTCTGTGAGAAAGTGACCCACTTCTCACTTGATTTATTACCTCAGTAAACATTTCCATAATGAGTTTATGGTCTCAATCGCTAGTTTTAAGTCTTCTGCAACACAGAATGATGTTCATGTCTTGAATTATGGTCTCGTTGATTTTAAAATCGGTGATAAAGCAGGGGGTGTTTTATGGCGTGGCTATGATGTGATTGCCAGTGAAAGTGTGTAACGTAACGTGGCTCCACCCACTCGTCTAAAATCGTCACATCGCCAACCAGGATGGCTGCGCCTGTAACGGCAAACTCGACGACTCATAGCCGATCTCCACAAACCAATGGGTGACGTCACACATGCGCTGTTCGTTAATATTATACAGTCTATGGTTGCTACTGAAGTTGTAAATCTCTAAAAACGGGTCACAAATATGAAGTATTTGTTGTTATAAAGGTTGAGTTATTTCCTGTAACAGCTGGGCACTGTCACGGAGTTCATTTTTAGGGAATAATTTCAGCTGTGGGTTTGGTGTGTTAATGAGTAAAATGAGGGATTCATTTGAACTATTGTGGCAATAAAACCTCTTCTGACTCTGATTCTGATTATGTTTGCATCAAAAACTGAGGCAGATTCCTCGTACTGACTTGGCAATAAATCCTTTTCTGATTCAGATTGATAAATTCTGCCCCTGATCACCATATCCAAATTCATTCTCTTCATTGTCTGAATGCTTAAGACAACATTGTGATTTTGGGCTAAAACCAAGAGTATAATTTGATAGGTAGGCCAACCCCTGCAGGCAGAATACACAGCAAGCTTGCCATGTGACTTCTTAACATTTTGTTAAGAAGTCACATGCCACATTTTGTGACTTTAACCCTCTGAGGACGAAAAACACACCAGCGAGTCAACATTCAAAAAGAGATATTACAACATTTCATTTTAGACATTTATTTACTTATTTAAAATTAATGTCAAAGCACCAAAACAATTGAGTGTAGGTTTGTTTTCACAAGAGATTTGAAGAAATTTCAAAAAGCGAACATCAACATTAGTGGCAAATTATCTTTTTATACATCTGAAACAAATGTGAGCTTCACTACACAGAAAGCAGAGTTTGTTCTTAACATTTTGATATGAAATACACGGGGATCAGTTATATGCAAATACCCTTAAAAGGTGAAATCAAAAAGAAATGTGAAAATGTCCTTAGACCTCAGAGGGTTAATCTCAGAGAATTTCTGAGTTTTACTGCAAAGTTTTTCCT
Source organism: Perca flavescens (assembly GCF_004354835.1). NCBI lineage: Eukaryota > Metazoa > Chordata > Actinopteri > Perciformes > Percidae > Perca > Perca flavescens. Next base: position 7,057,556 of record NC_041341.1, read on the forward strand.
CGCTGCCGCCACGGCACTAAGTGCAATTGCTCCTGGGGGGAAGTGGTTGGTCTTTGTAAATTATAGAGTGTGGTCTAGACCTACTCAATTTGTAAAGTGTCTTGAGATAACTCCTGTTAGGATTTGAGCTCTATAGAGAGCCAAAGTCCCGCCCTTCTACTTCCGGTCCATGGGACTATCTTTCGAAAAAAATATGAATGGGAGTGAACGGGGAGAAGCAAATTATTTTTTGATCCGGTTTCAATTGAGCCATGGATTACAAATATGATGTTCTTCAATTTAAAACATTACTTTTCAACCGAAGAAAGTCTCAGTTTATTGTTAAACTGTTGAAGTATAAGACTGTTAAAATACGTAATTAGAAAGACTACACACTTCATGGATGACGTGTCGCTGAAGCTACGATGTCTTTGTGTGTCGTACCGGGGACGTAATGTTACTCTAATGAGCAGAGGATCTCGCTTGTTCTTTTACTTATCTGCTAAAAACACTTGACCGGATAAAACACAGCAGTTAAGATAACATCACATGTGTTGTGGAACAGAGCTAAGCTAGCTAGCTAGCGAGCAAGCCGAGCATCAAGCTAGGTGAGGTAGGTTGTGTGAGACGGGAGATGTAGTTCACTGAGCGGTTTCACACTAAACTAAGAGGTCATATGACAAACCTGCGGCTAACTGAGACTTTCTTTGGTTGAAAAATTATCTTTTAAATTGACGAACATCATATTTGTAATCCATGGCTCAATTCAAACGGGATCAAAAAATTATTTGCTTCTCCCCGTTCACTACCGTTCATTTTTCTTCTGAGTTTAGGTCCCATGAGGTCCACCGGAAGGGACGGGACTTCGGCTGTCTATGGCACAGAGGAGGAAGATATATCAAGCTTTGATACACACACACTACTTAAAAAAAGGGTTATGATTTAGTCTTTTTATGGGATTTGTTGACAATAAGAAAACCCCGGCCGTATCCTTAAACCTCCTCTGTGTTTTTGTAGCGGCAATTTTCACAACTCCGTTCTTTTCTCGGTTCTTTTCGTTTCTGGGTGTCATCAAACAGCTACAGCTGCTCGCTCAGAATAATTAGCACCTAAAATCAGCAGAGGTAGTCAGACACACACACACACACACACACACACACACACACACACACACACACACACACACACAGGTTTGTGGCACTATCTTTGTGGGGACCTGTCATTGACATAATGCATTCCCTAGCCCCTTACCCTAACCTTAACCATCACAACTAAATGCCTAACCTTAACCCTTACCCTAACCTTAACCATCACAACTAAATGCCTAACCTTAACCCTTACCCTAACCTTAACCATCACAACTAAATGCCTAACCTTAACCCTTACCCTAACCTTAACCATCACAACTAAATGTCTAACCTTAACCCTTAGCCTCACCCTAACCATAACCTAATTCTATCCCTAATCCTAAAACCAAGTCTTAACCCTCAAACAGCCCTTTAAACTTGGGGGGGGGTCCAGCATTTTGGCCCTACAAAGCTGTCGGGACCCCACAAGTATACTGGACTCCCGGTTTTTGGACCCCACGAATATAGTTATACAAGCCCACACACAAACACACACACGTAATCAAGAATGTGTACGTCATTGGCAATGTATGGAATATTAATAGCGATATATATATATATGTATGTATATATTTAACTGATTCTGCTCTTTTTTCCTTCATTGGTTTTCACAATCTGAATCTCAGAGTCAATTTAAACTGAAGTTCTTCACTCCTCTCTAACTAGCATCTCTGGACGTGTGCTCGGCCCATGACACTCTCTCTCTCTCTCTCTCTCTCTCTCTCTCTCTCTCTCTCTCTCTCTCTCTCTCTCTCTCTCTCAAACAGACTTTAGTGTTTTGTGTGAGCAGAACAACACCTGATGTGGTTCACTACTTTGTAGTTTTGGGCCGTGAAGTAGTGCACTACAAGTACGATAGAGCACAGTGTCTGTAGAGATGGTCGTCCCCTTGAGACGCAGAGGAGTGAGATGATGCGTGCGGGCGGTTTAACTCCGGGACAGGAGGCCCTTCTTGTAGGCCACCACGCCGGCTGCCGTGGCAGCAGACAGGACGGTGGAGAATCCCACCAACTTGAAGAGGCCGCCGACTGAAGGCAGATTTCTCTCCCAGAAGCTGGTGGCAAACGGGCGCGCTGGGACTTCCTGTTGGAGGAGAGACGAGGGGTTCAGCAGCAAGTGAGAAAAGAAATTCTACTCGGCCAAAGTCAGTTTACTGGCCCCTATACAAATAGTTTACGTATAAAATTTGATTTTAGGGCATTTGCATATGTGCACCTGCTCTACCAACTGAGCTAACCAGCCACAATCTTGTTTAAAATCTTGTTCTATTTCATCCTTACTGTTGTAAAACCAGCCTCTGGAGACTCCACCAGCTGAGTCGCAGTGACACCATCAGCTGGTTTGAGTCCAGCTGAGACGGGCCGGTTCAGACCGCTGAAACTTTTCCCTACGACGTTCTAAAACGGTTTCATCTGGTCGTGAATCTCTGGTCTGAACTGGGCTCAAGTTGCATTTGATTTGTTTAGCACATGTCCAAAAACAACAACAATGATACATTTAAGAGACATTAAATAGTTGCCGGGTTAGCTCAGTTGGTAGAGCGGGCGCACATATACATAGAGGTTTAGGTTTATTTAGAGGTCCAGGATTCAAGTCCGACCTGGGATGATTTCCTGCATGTCTTCCGTTAAAGGCGGAAAAGCCCAAGAAAATAATCTTAAAAAAAATAAACGAGACATTAAATTAAAAGGTCATGCAAAAGAAACCCAGAAAACCCTCAAGGGGCTTGTGGGTATGTTGGGTTCCCTACAATTAAGTCCACAATTTATTAGACTTTTGAGTTTAAATTTAGTTGAAAAAGTATCCAGAAAGCGTTCCCTCACCATAGACGCGGGCTCCGTCTGCCAGACCTGACTCTGGTGGATTTTATTCATCGCACACAAAACCTGCAACAGAACACAGCGGATCAGTCGGGACACTCACAGCAAGATTTATTTTAACATGAAATGCATTTAATAATAATAACAACACAAAACTTTATTTCTAGAGCAAAAAGTGAGCGTTATGCGGCGACGACAGTTAAGTTTAGGCACCAAACTCAGTGTGTTTAGTACGTGACTTTGTGAATTTACTCATCTAATTATTTCAAAATCTCTTTCCTTTAAATATTTCTATATATCGTTTAGTACCATTTTCATTGCCTTTATCGCTGCTATTTATTATATTATTTCTTTTCATTTATTTGTAACTAATCTAACTGGCCCACCTGCTTCTCTTCATAATTGTTAGATTAATAATACATAACAAAGTAGAGGGAGGCAGGCCAGCACAGCCCGATCCGGCAGGGGAGAGTTCAAAGCCCGAAAAGGCTACCTCTCCTTATGTCCTGTCTCTCTTAGTTACGCTGTTATAGTTCTAGACTGCCGGGGGACGTCCTTCCTTCCTTTGACACACTGAGCTGCTCTCTCCTCTCCCTTTCTATTACCATTTGTGTGTATCCCGTCCCAGAAATGCTTGTTACTAATCCTAGCTTCTGGGGAGTTTACTCCCCGGAGTCCTTATGTTTTTTCCCCCAGCGTATTTCCTTGGAGAACGTTGGCACCAAGATCCTGGTTCCAGCTGTCGCCGTGGTCCTGCTGCACTCCCTGCCGAGCTCAGCGGTGCCCTGCAATGTCATGCTGCTTCCTGCTGAACCCTGCAGCTTCCTGCTGAACCCTGCAGCTTCCTGCTGAACCCTGCTGCTTCCTGCTGAACCCTGCTGCTTCCTGCTGAACCCTGCAGCTTCCTGCTGAACCCTGCAGCTTCCTGCTGAACCCTGCTGCTTCCTGCTGAACCCTGCAGCTTCCTGCTGAACCCTGCAGCTTCCTGCTGAACCCTGCTGCTTCCTGCTGAACCCTGCAGCTTCCTGCTACGTCCATCCATGCTCTGCTGGGCCACGCTACATCCTGTAACACCCTGCAGCGCCCTGACATGACATTAACTACTACGACTACCATTTGAAGTCACTGTTCCATTATTAATGTGACTATTATCGCTACGGTTCATCGTATCCCCAACCGGCCCGTCAGACACCGCTTACCAAGAGCCTGGGTCTGTCCGAGGTTTCTTCCCAAGAGGGAGTTTTTCCTCGCCACTGTCGCACTGCCTGCTCTTGAGGGAATTACTGTAATTGTTGGAATTGTTGGGGCTTTGTAAATTATAGAGTGTGGTCTAGACCTACTCTATCTGTAAAGTGTCTCGAGATAAATCTTGTTATGATTTGATACTATAAATAAAATTGAATTGAATATATTATTGTTTTTTTTGTGTCATTTGTTTTCAATTTATTTCTATTTTTTATTCGTATGCTTCTTTTGATCTTGTGGTTTCATTACTGTATCTACAATGACCCTTATGACTTTGTAACCTTTTCCTCACACGTGTAAGGTACACATGTATTTAAAATTATGTATTCATAATTATAAAGCTAGGATACTGTAGCAGTAGCTGTTGTTATATAGGGCTGGGCGATATGGAGAAAATCAAATATCACAATTTTTTTTTACCAAATACCTCGATATCAATACCGCAAAGATATTGTAGTGTTGACTATTGGTGCTTTCATAAAATATTTACACAATGAGATTTTTTTCATATAATGACTAAGTGGGTAAAGGTAAATAATAGAACAGTTACAACAGTCTGGTAAGTTCAGAAAAGTACATCACTTTACTGTAATGCAGCCTTTAAAACCAGGAAAAGTCAACACTTATGCCATATTACAAAATTACGATATCCAAAATCTAAGACGATATCTAGTCTCATATCACGATATCGATATAATATATTGCCCAACTCTATTGTTACATCAACAAAAGATGCTCTCTGCTGCTTTTTGGAATAAAAACGCTGCCAGCTTCTTCTTCTTTTCGATAAAAAGCGCCATAGTCAACTTTTTCTTGTAAAAAAAGACACCGAGTGTGAACATAGCCTCATATGTTCTAAATATCAGAGGATCCTCTGGTTTCTGAGTGTTTGTCCAGGTGACCTCTGACCTCTCTGGCGGCCCTCTCTCCAGCCTGCACGGCCCCCTCCATGTAGCCGCTCCACTCTGTGGAAGTCTCCGTGCCGGCAAAGTACAACTTGCCGACTGGCTCCCTCAGCACCCTGCAGACAGGAGAAGACAGAGATCGTGAGAGGTTACAGCGTGTCGTCGGTTTTAAACGGTAAATCTTTGACTCCGAATGGATAGAATAAGAAATCTTTGAGATTATCTGAAATTACCAAAACAAGATCTACAGTGGCGAAATTTAGTTAAACTATTCAGCTTTTCTACCTTTTAATGAGAACCAAAACAGCATGGATATAAAGATATTAAGCATCTGGACACAATATGTACCGTGGGCAGCTTTGTGTATGACTTACTTTCCAAACTGAGTAAGGATTCCTGGAGGGAAATAGGCCGTGTAGCAGCCACCGGAGTACTCCTCTTCACACCAGTTCTTCTCCTCATAGTGCACCGGCTGACAGACACAAGTGGACACATTAATAGGGTTCGGCATCATTTTGATTTGAACAATGCTAATTCCATTCCCGATTCTTCCTTTCGATTTTGATTCTTAGAGTGCTCATATTATGCTTTTTTGGCTTTTTCCCTTTCCTTTATTGTGTTATATATCTTTTTGTGCACATTGTAGGTTTACAAAGTGAAAAGCCCAAAGGGACTTACTATCTCCAACAGAAAACACTGTTCCCCAAATGCTCCAAACAGCGCTATTGTATACACAATTTAGTTATAATGCTCGCCTAGCTGCTAGCGTGGCACTCCCTCATACTCTGCTTCTGACTGGCTAGTAGTCCTTACCTAGCTACTGAGAATGTGCGACTCCCAACAAAGATGGGACAGAAGTGTGATGTCTCACTCTGTAGCTACAACAGAGAGCTCAACACACAGGGTTAAATGAGGAGCTGCAGCAATGTGCAGTACAACAAAAATATGGTGTTTTTAGAAAATTAAACCATGTAAACCTATTCTGGTACAACCTCTAAGTACAATAATCAACCTGGAAATGAGCATAATATGAGCACTTTAACAATTCTCGATTCTTTGAGGGGTGGAGTTGAAACGGGTCACATGCTTATTTCCCAGATAAGAGGAACATTTTATTTTGATTCAAAGGTGAATTAGTTTTAACGCTTTTTCAACGTAAAACAGAACCACACTTATGATGATGGGATTCGAAATCTGGAATTGTTTTTTTATAATGATTCCAAGTTAGGTTTTCGATGACCAATAGATTTGGTCGGCATTACTGGGAACGTCATTTCCGTTTATGCCGTGGGGGGGGGGAAACAAACCATTGTAATTAATGATGACCTTGTTAGCGGTTAATCTTTGCTCTTTGTCATATTTACGCTTGTTTTTGTGCTTGGTACAATGCCGAAAAGCTGCTGTGTGACGTTCTGCGCCTCCGATAAGTTAAAAAATCCTGATCTTAAGTTTTATATACTGCCAAATAGACAGACGTAGCCGGTGTTAATACCGCTAACGTCGCTGCTACAGTCCAAACTGTAACACTTACATGGAATTTATTCATTTAACATGCTAAGACAAACCTGTCTTTAGTGTAGCTATAATGAATTGAATGAATGGGATAACAAAAGGGATAACGTTACTGATAATACAGTCAGAGTGAATCATCTAAGATTAGCTAACGGTTAACGTTAGCTGTCTCTTACCTGGAGACTCAATCAGGTAGCTAACGTTAACAAAAAATGTCAGGAAATGACACCTCTGGCTGTTCTGTTGGGTCGTTTGTTCGGTCAAATATAATTTAAGGACAATCCAACCCAATACGGCTCAATTTTTATTTATGTATCTTGCTCTGTCAAGAGGCATAACTGCTATAGAGTAGTCCATACAGGGTTGACACTATGTTATCCCGTCAGGGGGGAAAGGATTGTTGTTTCCCCACGGCGACTCTGCCACAAGCCACGACCCCCAGCCATGACGAGTCACCGACCAAGTGTGTCCTACACATGAATGATTTAACTGTTGACGCAGTTCCACTGCAGCTGTGGGACTCTGTGGTAGTCTGTGTCCAAACTCACATGCAGAGCCTCTTCTGAGCCCAGCACTCTGGAGTAGATCTCACAGATCATCTTCAACCTAAACGCAACAAGGCAACAGTTTGGATGAAACCACTCTCGCAGCATGAGAGAGAGATACTGTATTAACGTGCTATGTTGTCTCTCCAGCGTGCACCTACCTCTCCTCTTTGGTCAGCCCTGATAGCTTTCTGCACTTGCGGGCGAGGATGAATCTGGAGGAGAGGGAAAAGAGAAATATTATCCACTAGGAAAATATAGGCAGGCTGGGGGAAACGCATATTAATGTTAAAAAAAACTCATACAGTGACATTTTCATGCCATGGGACCTTTAATGAAATGGTTTTCCCAGTTTGGTGGGGAAGAAGTATAATGGAGCATATTTTTCAGTAGGAAATCAGAAAGTATTAAGACATGGACTAACACAGTGTTGGTTTTGGTCTTTTCATGGGATTTGTTGACACCAAGAAAACGAGTTACACTAGTTATTTTTACATTACACATCATTGAACCCAGATCTCCCACACCAAAGGCATGTGCCACATCCACTGTGCCATCACCGCCCGATGATGCAACTTTAGTGATTGGATGCACCAGATTGGAACTCAGCTGTCTCGACATACTGTATGTACGTGTGTACACACTTGACACTTCAATGCGACCTGCCTGATCGGATATTTTATCCGTGCAAAGGTGCATCGAAAGTTACACTTGGTGCAAAAGAATGCCATCTAATGGTGGAAGGGCCTGTATGAGACGCGCCCTGTTGTGGAGAGACAGTGCTATCAGCTGTGCTCCAGCCCCAGTTCTCCTCTCTTGCTCTTTGCTCTCGCTCTGGAGAGAAACTGCCGGTGTGGCGGGAAGATGACACAAGACCCACGTTTGGTAAAACTGTCCAGATTGTGCCCACATGCCAGATCCGACCTCGGAGCGTACAGATTTGACATTTAATGCGTCCCGGGCAGATCAGATGACAAAAGTCATGTGTAACCACGGTCTTTAATGCACATGGTTTTGTAATGGGACAGGTGTCCACATACAGCGAAGTGCATGGTACATAATGATAATATTATCTTGTTTAATAGAATCACCCCATAATGCAGGGTACAGTCCCATCCGGCTTCGTGTCATCCAGTGTCAGGCCGATGGGAGCGCCCTCCTCCTCAATCACCATGCTGCCACAGTAACCTGGCGACACACAACACAGATATTCAACAGGGGGTCCGTGACCCCTAGGGGGTCCTCAGAGTAAGTGCACATGGGCCGCCCAAATTATGTTAAAAATGTTGATTTTTGAAAAAGTGAAAATATGTCTGAAAATATACAATAATATGAATCTAACATATAAAAAATAGCAAAGACAAATTGGCCTATTTGTGAAAAAACATTTCATTTACACATTGAAGATAGGATTCACTGTGCCATCCACATGTATGTTAAACATTAGAACATGATGCATAAATAATACATTAATATCAATTTATTTTCATCCATCCGGCCTAGTTTAACTTGCAACTTAATTTTATACAATATACTGTATGTATAATAGTAGGGGCTCTCTCTTTCAGCTGAGGGGTCCTTGGCCTAAAAAACTTTGAAGACCCTTGGTGTAAAAGACACACACGCACACCCACACACACATGCCCGCCCACACAATCACACACACACACACACAAACACACAAACACACACACATGCCCGCCCACACAATCACACACACACACAAACACACCCACACACACATGCCCGCCCACACAATCACACACAAACACACACACACACACACACACACATGCCCGCCCACACACGCACACATGGCGAAACACACACACGCCCACACACGCCCACACACGCACGTCCACACACACACCCTTGCCCACACGCACGCACACACACGCACGCTCACACATATGCATGCCGTACGAGCACACGCACACACACACACACACACACACACACACACCACACACACTGGTGCAGACAAACACATACACTGCAGCATGTGTTTTTTGCGTACCCTTTTTCCTCCAGAAGTTCTCTTTGTAGTAGACCATGCACTTGATGACGGAGCCCATGGGGACGCGGTTGATCAGCTGGTTCCTCAGCGGCGGCAGCTCGGGGTTAAAGTGCATCTTCAGGTTCAGGGCGGGAGGGGTGGCCACGATCACGTACTTGGCCTAAGACGAAGACACACGAGAGAGGGGACACAAACAGGACGGGGCAGTGTGAGCTGCATCACGAGGAACATGGCTGCAGGATGCCAAGCAGCCGGCGGATGGCAGCAGAGAACAATATGTACCGCTGCTCGTTGGGATTCACACTGATTAGTTGGAATGTTGCTCAACAGTGTTCAAATACTGCATGTTTACACTGCAGTGCTGGAAGAAATCAGATTGTTTGCGTTTATCAATGTTTTTGTCACTTTTAATAACGTTTTTGTCACTTTTTTCAATGTTTTTGTCACTTTTTTCAATGTTTTTGCCACAGTTTTCAATGTTTTTGTCACTTTAATCAACGTTTTAGTCACCGTTTTCAATGTTTTTGTCACTTTAATCGTTTTTGTCACTTTTTTCGAAGTTTTTGTCACTGTTGTCAATGTTTTTGTCACTTTAATCAATGTTTTAGTCACTGTTTTCAATGTTTTAGTCAAATTTTTTAATGTTTTTGTAGCGCAGCTATTTTTTTTCCACCACTGGCGCTGCAGCGATAGTTTTGGCGTCTCCTCTATTGCGCGAGACGTGAGTGTATGTGTCAACCAGGCAGGTTAATCACATACAGGAAGAGCACAAAGAGAGAGAGAGAGGGAGAGAGAGAGAGAAAGAGAGAGAGACAGAGAGAGAGAGAGAGAGACAGAGAGTGAGAAGAAGGATCGCTTTGTGACCGGCATGTAGATATACGCGTCAGTTATGAATGGCCAGGCGTGGGATCAGGCCAGATCTACGCTAAGTGGGCTATTTTCGCTGTAAAAGTACTCGTTCTGCAGAAAAAACCCTGTTACCAGTGGTGTAGTGTGTGCAGTATGCAGGTACACGCCGTATACCCACTGGGAAAGGTCAAGGACTTCCGTATACCCACCTACAAAAGTAGTTTATCTGTGTTTTTTGCCCCCAACGGTGCCTTCCAGGCAGCGCTGCCTTGGTAAACTTGCACCTTGGTATAACTCCCAAACTCGTAAATTAAAGCAAAACTCGCGAAAACTTGAAAGTAAATGGCGTTCCACCAAACTGGAAGAGTCTCGTTTGGACTGGCAAGACAGTCTGAAAACCTATAGGAAGGCGCTCAGAAATACCAGATCAGGCTATTACTCATCATTAATAGAAGAAAACAAGAACAACCCAAGGTTTCTTTTCAGCACTGTAGCCAGGCTGACAGAGAGTCACAGCTCTACTGAGCCATCTATTCCTCTAGCTCTGAGTAGTGACGACTTCATGAGCTTCTTTAATGATAAAATTATAACAATTAGAGATAAAATCTATCACCTTTTGCCCTCAACTTCTAATGGTTCACCTTTCAACGCAGGACTGCTAGAAAGAACGACTAGACCTGACATATACTTAGACTGTTTTTATCCTATAGACCTTCAACAATTAATGGTAAAGGTATCTTCAGCTAAGCCATCTACCTGTCTCTTAGACCCCATCCCAACGAGGCTACTCAAAGAAGCATTACCCGTGGTTAACACCTCTCTATTAGATATGATCAATATTTCCTTATTAACAGGTTATGTACCGCAGTCATTTAAAGTAGCTGTGATAAAACCTCTTCTGAAAAAACCCACCCTCGATCCTGAGGTCTTAGCAAACTATAGACCTATATCTAACCTTCCCTTTCTATCCAAGATCCTTGAGAAGGTAGTTGCTAATCAGTTATGTGATTTTCTCCATAGCAACAGTTTATTTGAAGACTTTCAATCAGGATTTAGAAAGCATCATAGCACAGAGACGGCACTGGTGAAAATAACTAATGACGTTCTAGCTGCTGCAGACAAAGGACTTGTCTCCATACTTGTTTTACTAGATCTTAGTGCTGCATTTGACACTATTGACCATACAATCCTGTTACAGAGATTAGAACACTTAGTCGGAATTAAAGGAATCGCACTAAGCTGGTTTAAGTCTCATTTCTCTGATCAATCTAAATTTGTTAATGTTAATGATAAATCCTCCAAGTACGCGAAAGTTAAACATGGCGTTCCACAAGGCTCAGTGCTTGGACCAATTCTATTCTCCTTATATATGCTTCCTCTTGGTAATATTATTAGGAAACACTCAATTAACTATCACTGCTATGCGGACGACACCCAATTATACTTATCAATCAAACCAGACGAATCCGGTCAGTTAGCTAAACTTCAAGCATGTATTAAAGATATAAAATCCTGGATGACCTATAATTTTCTGATGTTAAACTCTAACAAAACTGAAGTTATTGTGCTGGGCCCTAAACACCTCCGAACTTCATTATCTAAAGATATAGCTACTCTGGATGGTATTGTCCTGGCCTCCAGCACTACTGTCAGAAATCTAGGGGTTATTTTTGATCAGGATATATCCTTTAATGCCAATCTAAAACAAACCTCAAGAACAGAATTTTTCATCTTCGTAACATTGCAAAAATTAGGAATATCCTGTCTCAAAATGATGCTGAAAAACTAGTACTTTATCTAAGTACCTTATTGTCCCACTAGAGCACTACGCTCCCAGAATTCAGAGCTACTTGTGGTTCCTAGAGTCTCTAAAAGTAGACTGGGGGCCAGAGCCTGCAGCTACCAGGCTCCTTTCCTATGGAACCAGCTCCCAGTCTGGGTTCGGGGGGCAGACACCGTCACCACATTTAAGAGTAAACTGAAAACTCTCCTCTTCGATAAAGCTTATAGTTAAGGAGTGAGGAGTTGCAGCGTCCGCCTAATCCGGCCCACCTGCTTCTCCCGTCAGACACCGCCTAACAAGAGTCGGGGTCTGCCGTGGTTTCTTCCTGGAAAGGAGTTTTTCCTCGCCACTGTTGCAATAGCCACTGCTAATGCTTGCTCTTGAGCGAATTACTGTAATTGTTGGGGCTTTGGAAATTGTAGAGTGTGGTCTAGACCTACTCTATCTGTAAAGTGTCTCGAGATAACTCTGTTATGATTTGATACTATAAATAAAATTGAAATTTCTGCAGTTCGAACAACTCTGAATTGTAGTTGAAAACATCAGTTATAACGGCCCACGTATTAAAAAAATGTCCGGTTGAAATCAGGCTCGGGCTCATAATTCCAGTTAATGTATCGGGCCGGGCCGGGCCGGGCTAGGACACAACGTGCACCGGCTCGGGTAGGGTCGGGCTTGATTTTTTTGGGCCCGATCTAAGCTCTAGTGTGTGTGTGCAGCAGACTCAGCGGTGACATGCTTACTGTGTAGGTCAGTTTGTCCAGCGTCTCCACGACGACCATGTCCCCGCTCTGGTCGATCTTGTAGACCGGAGACTGCAGCTTTACTCGCTCTCCCAGCTCCCTGGCCATGCACTCGCTGATCTGACTGGAGCCGCCCACAAACTTCCTCTCCTGCAAAGGGGACGGAGGGGGGGTCAGTCACCAACACCAACAACACAGAGTGCAGAAGCAGCGAGACTAAAGGGTCTGGATGGGCTTTCAACGTTTTTGTCAACTTATTTCAACGTTTTTGTCACATTTTTTCAAAAATTTTGTCACTTTTTTCAATTTTGCCACATTTTTTATGTTTTTGCCACTTTTTTCAACAATTTTGTCACTTTTTTCAATGTTTTTGTCACATTTTGTAATGTTTTTTCTTACACTTTTTTTCAACATTTTAGTCACTGTTTTCAATGTTTTTGTCACATTTTGTTATGCTTTTGTCACTTTTTTCAATGTTTGTCACTTTTTTCAATGGCTATTTAAAAAAAAGTTTTATGCAGTCTTTATTAGACAGTCTCATATTATATTGGTTGAAATTGCTTCTATCCAGTCTGATCCTGCTCAGAGTAGGCCTCTGCCAGGCTAATACATTTAGGGGACAAGCTGATCTCATCTGTTAATTTATGGTGTTACCTACTGGTTTTCCCTCAACCCTCCTTCTCTCCTTTGCTACAAATTTCAACATCTTAAACCAAAAAGGGAAAATGTGTTATTGCAAAGCTCTGGCCAGCAACTGCTGAATAATGAAGAGGACCGTGGTAGTGGAGAGACATCAAGTGCTGCCAAAGCTCTGAAGCACAAAATTAAAACACACTTCGCCACATGGTTGGTGTCAACATCTCTCCCTGATTAGAAACACATTGTGTGCCTTCCACTCTGGCATTTGGATGAAATTTGCCTGCCAGTTGCCAGAAAATTCGGAGCTGAAACCTAAATGTGCCCTGGCACTGAAACGAGATGAGTCTGTGTTTGTCTCGCTGGATTAAACACGAGTTCATGTTGCCTCCATATGCAATACTTTACATAACTCTCTTTTTCAAACAGAATATCAGCTCAAATGACATGACACCCATGAACCCATAAACAAGTATGCATGGGAAGGTCCATCTGAGGGGAAATGACAAGAGAGAGCTGCTGCAACATCCTCTGTTTAGCTAAACACAATCCCCTTCCTCAGTGGCTATGGCAACAGGGCCACTTAGCTTTAGAAAGTACGACGGCAGAATGTGCTCCCCTGGCACTCCAAGAAAACAGCTTTTGTCCGGCTCATTATTATGCTAGGCTGCTCAGCAGCAAACTAAACTACGATAATGTATTAGGGCTGATTTTGGGATCTCTCACTGATGCTCATTCTCCTGTTTTGCATGAGGGAATGCATCTCTGCAGGCCACAGTGAGCTTAAAAGGATAGTTCAGATGTTTTAAAGTGTGGTTGTCTGAGCTACTTCTCCAGAGTCATTGTGTTAGCTACAGTTCAGTTTGGAGAAGCATGCAGGAATACCGACATGGAAGCTAAGATATTTACTGCTGTGGATGGGGGGTGTTTGGTGTAAACGCATTTTACACCAAACACATCTATATCAGTTTAAGTGGAGTCTATATTTAGAGTATTTTCAGCGCTTCACCTTGCTGTCAGACGGCCCTTTACGACAGGGAACTGAAGCCGTTATCTCTGCTCTTTGCAAAGCCACCAGACTCCTTTTAAAGATTAAATTTTGGGGGCTTTTCCCCTTTATTAGATTATTATTAGACAGTAAAGGTGAGAGAGAGAGATGTGGGATGACACGCAGCAGACTCTAACCCAGGCCGCTGCAAAGGACTCTGCCTACATGGGGCGCACGCTCTTATTGGGTGAGCTAGAGGCCGCTCACATGTACAGGTACAAAAGATAGAAACTGCACACACACACACACACACACACACACACACACACACACACACACACACACACACACACACACACACACACACACACTCACACACGTACCTGTCCTCCGTTAGTGGTGGAGAAGATCCTCATGGTTCCTCCGCACTGCTTCACGTACCAGAGGAACCATAGAGCCGACACCTCGTGGGGTTCGGAGGTCACGTTGACGTTGACAAACAGCTTGGCGAAGCGGCGAACAGTACTAGAAATAAGGGAGAAGGGTTAGAACTTAAATACTTCAAAATAACAGCTATGTTTGAGTAAGATTCTACACAATCCAGTTGGATGATTGGGGAGCCACACACATAGCCCAGCATCCCTGTATACCAGACAGTAACAGAGGATAGCTAGCTCTATTTGAAAGTCTCCCACCTTTTTAGTAAAGTGATGTTAACCCTTGTGTTGTCCTCCCGGTTAAAAATTTAAAATTTACACTTTTGACGTTTGTGTCACTTATTTTACCACACATTTTGTCGAAGTATTCCACGTTTTCAGGGCTTTTATTCACTACCATCGGTATTTACACCACTAACACTAACCCACTTTCTGTGTTAAAAAAGCAGAAATCATGAATTATTTAGTTTAAAAGTTCAGATCAGAGGAACGTTTGTTGATGGATTATCAAAGACTGTCAAAGTTTAGTCAGAATAATGCTCTGAAACTGAATAAAACACTCAAAATTCAATAAAAGTACTGAACTGCTCCTTCCTTTTACTTGCGAAGAGTGGTTTATGGAACCATCTGTGTCTTTGTAAATTATAGAGTGTGGTCTAGACCTACTCTATCTGTGAAGTGTCCTGAGATAACTCTTGTTATGATTTGATATTATAAATAAAGATAGGGGGATGCGGGGGGGACATGCAGGAAATCGTCACAGATCGGATTTGAACCGAGGAATAAACCTCTAAGCATGTGTGCGCCTGCCCTACCCACTGAGCCAACCCGGCCACCACACCTCTTTTAAAGCACCTAGACGTTAGAAGGCACACATATCACGGGGAAGGTGGGGCGTGTGGATAGGTTGGTCCGTCGGCTGGATAACAACTGTTGTCTGGGATGGGGGAGGGCGGGAATGGGGTGGTTCTGGCATCACGCGCCCATGGACGCCCCACTCCTCCCCTCTCCTCCCCTCTCCTCCCCTCCCCCCTCAGAAGCCCTGTGCCCGCTGCCCATGGGACCCTTTTTTGGGGTTACACACTTGAGATAGAAAGATCTGCGATGCAGCGTGATAAGCTCATTCCACAAGGAAATGTAATACTATTACCTTTTAAGTTAAGTTACTACGTTGGATTTGAAAGAAAGGTGTTGAAGATATGTTGTGATGAGATGCGTTGAAGGTACAAGATACGAGATCTGGTTTTAGTTCCTTTTGGCAATAAGCTGCCAACGAGGTACGTTAAGAATGTTTGAAAGTTTAACATGAGAGTTGCATAATTTACGCTGAAGGTTACGTACGTATGTATGAATTATACTCAGTAGTTCAGAGATATTAAAAACAGAGACATCGGTCTCGCTCTTGTTAGGCAGCAAAAGTGATCTAATTCCCTCGTTTCTGTGCTACCTGGTCCAGCAGATTTTCTCAAAGAGCTCCTTCATGGTCATGTTGTCCCACTCCTCTGCATGGGGAGCTCTCCAGGGGGCCTCTCTGGGAATCTGAAACACAGGAGGAAGAGGAGAAGGACATGCGCTGAGTTTTTTGGTAAAGATTTTTTTCAGGCATTTTAGGCCCTTATTTGTGACAGGACAGCTTAGACATGAAATGGGAGAGAGAGAGAGGGGGAATGACATGCAGCAAAGGGCCACATGTTGGAACCGAACCCGCGGCCACTGCAGCAAGGACTGAGCCGAGATTAAGCATGGGTAATATTTATGGTACTCACCATTATGGCTGTAGGATGTGCAATATCTGGTAGGGCACTGGTGCAATATTTTTAATTTGACACGGCACGTGTGCAATTGTGCATTTGGGCATTGTGCAATACAATATAAGTTATTATATATTATCACGGAAAATGTGCAATCTGGGTAGAATTAAGTGCAATCTGAGGGGGAGGATGTGCAGTGGGTTCTCTTCTGAGAGTCTGGGGGAAGGTGGGGGGGTCTTGTGTGAGGTTCATTGAATGTTTGTTGAATAATGTATGCTTGTGTTTCATGCGTGTTTACTGTATGTTGATTGTGTGTTTATGTGCGTTTATGTGTCACCATTTTTTGTTCTCTTGACTGCCCAAGATGAATGATCTTATCTTACATTTAGCAAAGATGAGACACAGAGTGCAGAGTAAAAAACAAGGGTAATTCCTGCGTGTTACCTCCCGGCCCATCTCGTCCATTGTCCTCCACAGGTTGTTGAAGTCCAACAAGACGATGGGGTTCCACATGGGAGGGAAGGAGCCTTTGAACGGGTAAGACTTTCCCTGTGGGACACACGTCATCGGCATTACTTTTTTTTTGTTATTATTTATCTCGAACAATCAACAATGTTGCAAAAGAAAAGAAAACAAAAAAATTAAAACCACAAAATTAAAACACAAACAATCAAAATTTACCAAAGACCCCCCCAAAAAAATTGATGTCATTGTTCAGTCCATTCCATAAGGTCACCCCACAAACTGAAACACACATGCTTTTAACACCAGTTCGCACAAGAGGTTGTTTGAACATACATCGTCCTCTTAGTTGATATCCCCCGTCTCTTTCATTAAACACTGCGTGTATGTTACATGGTAAATTATTTTCTTTAACTTTAACATACATTTTTCTTATCAAACACAATCATCAGCGGACCCAAACGGAATCTAAGGGATTTCCTTCACACATTTCAGTGGCGATCCAGAATGAAAATCTGTGGAATTTAGCGGACCGTTTTTTCTTCTTGAGGTGGAGATGTGTTGACATTCTTTATTTTATAGTTAAAAAAAAAAAATGTTTTATGTGTTTAAAATCTAAGGAAAATTCTGCAAAATTCTACATCTGCAGAGTCAGTGTGGCCGTGCTTATCACTTCCCTACAAATGGGAATGTTGCTTTTTACAGGTAATGTTAAAGTTCATATTTTTTTCACATTTTATGCATACAGTACATACACATTTGAAACCCCACTGTTGGAGACTGACTCCTGCTGATATCGGAGTTTGGCTGGTTGTATACTTTGCTAATATTGGCCTTTTAAGTTAGACATTCGCAGATGTTGGCAGAGTTACAGAAGTTCCTGATAACAAACTGTTTGTCACGTACAGAACGTGACGCTCGTTTTTCTCACCAGTAGATGTGTTGGAGCTTCTCCAAACTGGGGGTGTGCCGACCCTCATCTACTGTAGCTAACACACTGATTCTGGAGAAGTAACTCACACAGCTCAACTATCCCAGCATTGTATCCCAGAATCCTTTATAGTAGTAAATATGTAAAGTGCAGGGCCATCCAGCCTCTAAGACACTGGTTCTCAAGCTTTTTCAATAATTTTCCCCCTTTGAACAGTTGTTTTAAGCCATATACCCCCTAACCAGCACAAATAATTTTTGGCAGAAAAAAAAAAGTCTCTATAAAGAGGAAGAATACAGCGATGTCAGTGATAAATCTACTAAACAACCACCTTGTACCTGGAAAACATTGACATGCTGATGGAAAAAGTCGAAAACAATTTCGACAAAACCTTGAAAAAAAAGACGGTAGAAAGAAGGAAGTAAGGCAAGAATAGGTTGAAACTAGTAACAAAAACTTCGCGAAAAAAAGACAAAAAAAAAACAGTAGATAGAAGGAAGGCAACACTAGGGTGACAAAAGTAACAAAAACTTTGAAGAAAAAAAGACAGTAGAAAAAAGTGAGGAACAAAGGCAAGAATAGGTCAAAACAAACGACAAAACCTTAAAAAAAAGGTGACAAACATTTTGCATGTACCCCCTGCAATCCTCCAAAGTACCCACAGGGGTACACGTACCCCCATTTGACAAATAGTGCTCTAAGAGCTGCTAACCCTGGAACTGGTTTCATGTCCTTATGTCGTCTAAAGGGAATACAGAGGAAGGAATACCCTGCTGAGGACACATTTTGAGGAAACCCTAAGCTTTAAAAGACAGTAAATTAGGGCTCAACGACAAATCGAGATTTGAAAGAATGCGATTAGCCAGAATATTTACTTTAATTGTTTGAATGACATTTGGTTTAACATTTTTTTTATTCCTCTTTTCATTATTATATTTACAGTTTTTTTTGCATAAGATACAAAGAAAGAAAAACACTTATTTCTGCCAATTCATATCCGTGTTCTCATCCCTGAATAAGAATATAGAGCAGTGTTGATGGTGTCTCATGCTATAATGCTCCATGACATGTTGTATCTGTTGCACAGTGAAGATTGAACTTTAGCTAAACTTTTAAGAAAAATTTGCAAATCAAATCGTAATCGCAACATATGGCAGAAAAAGGATACTTCCTGTTCACCACCCTCCCCTTGACTTCCAATTTGCTTAGTCACAATGACTTCAGAGAGCCGTGTACATTGTGTAACAGTACGGTATATTGCCAGTTGTGCAAAATTTTACAGCCGGTCCAAAGATTTAGAGTCATCAATCTGATAAGAGTGTCCTGAGTCTGTCGGTCTGTCGGTCAGAACAATACAATACTATTTCTCAACCGCGTGATTGATTTTACAAACGCAGTGAGAAGAGGGAGGGGCGGTTCCAAAGGGATCTAGGTTACTTAGACCAACTCTGACGGACGTAAACATGCAGAACCAACTCTAGTCAAACATGACTTTCTGTTGCTTTCTAGCAATTTGCCTCTTTGCTGTGTATGTGGTGGTGTTGGGGGGGGAGGAGGGGGAGGGCAATATCTGTCTGTGTGTGCATGCATATTCTCTCTAGTGCAATATAATTGTTATTTAGCTTGTCAGTTTGTTTCAAACCCCACTAAACACCAGCTTCCCCTGAAACAAACAGTGTTTGGTGTTTTAAGCCCCCAACATCGTCTTCTAGGCAGCGCTGCATGGAAGGCACTAGGGTTAGGCAAGGGTTAGGGTTAAGGTTAGGGTTAAGTGCCGATGGTGGGTTCTTAAAACACCATTTGAGCGAAAGAAACAGAGATTGGCTCTGTATAGTGAAGCCTTTGTGTGCTCTCGGCCTCACAGTGGAAGTCCAGATGTATAATGTCCTATATTGTATACATTTGTAGTCTTCAATGATTCAACATGTTGCTTTAGCAAATAGCAAATAAACCAAAATAAAAAATAAAAAAACCAAGGAAACCATTTAAGGATGTGACTTTTGTTGTATAAAAATAACACGGGGCAGAGATTTACTGTCGGCTCTGTGCCACTTTTCTGTGTTTGTAATGTTTATAGTCATAATAATCCATGTTTACCATACATATCAATGCAAAAGGTACACTTACATTAGCATTTTGGATAAAGTTTTAACTGGAAAGGCTACATTTGGGGCAGTGGTGGCCTAAAGGTTAGAGAGAAAAAAACATTTGTTGAGATTCTTCAGGGTGATACTAACTCTGATTTCAGAAGAGCTTTTACTTTGCCGCTTTCCACATAAGGAAATGTTTCTTTGTACCCCGGCCTGTACATAAATCACTTAACGTGTTGCTGGCACAGTAAGGCTCTCGGTGTAGTCAGCGCTCAGGTCTACTCCCCTGTGTTTGTGCACTTTATCACCATATACTCTCTCCTGAGGTGAACTGTGTTTTATGAGGGTGAGATTTACTTGTCTCGTCTCCTGCCTTTGGCCATCTGTTCTTTTTTGAGTTGTTGTGTCCACTAAAAGTTTATAAGTGACTAATGTGAACAAAAATCTTTTGTCTTTGGTCCAGTGTTGAGCGAGAACGCTGTAACTGTCGGCCGCGAAGCGAGCTGTAATGTAAAACTGTAGGGCAAATGTTCACCATCAGTTAGCGAGCATCCACTAAAAGTTCTGTTTTTGTCGCTGACAGACTCAGATTAATAGTCTAAGTGTCTGACCGCATTACGGAAAGGATCCCTACAGAGATAGACCTTTTTGTTAAAGAGTAAAATCCTTTTAGTTTAACATGAAACAGCCTCAAAATCACCATCACCAAACCCACCAGACTCCATGTAAATAATTAGTACTTTTAGCGTGTATGGAGCCGGCTCATATTTCTATTTGGTGAACATAGTGGAGCGTTTAGCAGCTAAAGAGACAGTTTTTTCCCTCAGGAGTTGGTGGAGACCAAAACAGAGCTAAAAAAGAGAGGATATTGGACTACTATTCATCATAAACCCAGAAACACGCCTCCTATGAATGCTTCTGTTGCCACAAAATCTTTATGGAGGGGATTTTATGCCAGATCGTGTGTATTTTTTTACATGACCCACTTTAATAGAGAAATATAAACTCTCTCTGTCCAAAGGTCAAATTCAATATGTTATTTAAAAGCTTTGTTTTTTTTATCTTTAAAAAAACTTTACCTTATGAAGTAGAGGCGTAAAATTCATTCAGCAAGACGTCAAATAACCCAACCCTTCCTCCTAAATCAAATCAGTTTAGAGGCGTCACCTTTTAGTTAAACCAATCAGAATTGGCCATGAAATTCAAGGACCAATCACAGCATTACAACCCTGCTTTAAATCTGTTTCTCTCCCATTGCTGTCAGCTGTCGTTTCAGGCAAAGCGCTCAAAAAATATTATTACAACAATGGAGTCTAATCTCAAAAGACCCTGTACATTTTATAATGCATTTGTACAAAAAACCTTTTGCGTATCTATTTAGGTGAAGGCCACATGGAAACAGATAAGAGACTCTACACAACTACACACGTCTTTCTTTATCAGGGAGTATCCTGTGAATGTGCAAACACGCACGTCCACAACCGCTGCAGGAGCGCAGGACAATCCCACGCTCTCTCTCTCTCTCAATCTCTGATAACCAGGGACAGTATTTAATCAAAGTCTGTTTCCCCATCTCTGATAGATACAGCTCATTAATACATCCAGTGCTGAGAGCGGCAGCTGCCTGTAAGGCAGTAGTTTCGCTGATAAGGGAAACCAGCGCTGGCCTTTTGGATTACAATCAGCCACAGAAAAGCTGATTAGCTACACAGTGTGCTTGAAAGCTAGCCCTAATTACACAACGGCTCGGCACACATGCTGCTTTACTACGACTCCCAAATAACAAAATTTGTCTGGCCCACCACAGGGCCACATCCTTGCTACAATTCTGGCCCAGTTCTGGCTGGGTCCTCGGCCCAAAACTGGTCCACACATGGAAAATAGACACAAAAACAGTCCCTCCGGCCCAGATGAGGCCCACACCCTGTAAAATGATTTGTTTTGTTTATGTGGCCCAATTCTGGCCCAGACACTGTAAAGTAACTTGTATTGTTTTATTTGGCCCAGTTCTGGCCCAGACGCTGTAAAGTGACAGTGTTTTATTTGGCCCAAACACTGTAAAGTGACAGTGTTTTATTTGGCCCAGTTCTGGCCCAGACACTGTAAAGTAACTTGTATTGTTTTATTTTGGCCCAGTTCTGGCCCAGACACTGTAAAGTAACTTGTATTGTTTTATTTTGGCCCAGTTCTGGCCCAGACACTGTAAAGTAACTTGTATTGCTTTATTTGGCCCAGTTCTGGCCCAGACGCTGTAAAGTGACAGTGTTTTATTTGGCCCAGACACTGTAAAGTGACAGTGTTTTATTTGGCCCAGTTCTGGCCCAGACACTGTAAGACAGATCTGACTGGTCCCCGGGCCAGATGTGGTCCAGAAACTACGACATGTTTGTTGCTGGTTCCAGTGTTTACTCTGGAGGAAGAAATGACACACACACACAGGCGGCTGAGTTCCATAATTCTCGTTGTGGCCCGACTGTGACAAAACGAACTCGGGCCGACGGTAAAAATACACAGCTACACCGAGTACGGAACTGACACTCTAACTGCCGTCCTGTGAAGTAACGCGGACTCTCTCATTAACGCAAATTTAATCCAGCATGTTTCCCTCTGTTATTTAATTCAAACTCAATCGGGGAACTTGTTCCTGCTGGGTCTGTTTACAGCTTATTCATCTAAATAGCTTCTGGGCTAATCCAAAGCTACTTACAATCAAAAGACAGTGTGGTGATACTCACAACAGATACATACTAAGGCTGTTCCATTACGGAGAGAAAAATCATAATCACAATTATTTTAAATGTTGGTGTATTATTTAACACGATTACTCGTAGATGATGCATTTATTGACCTTAAAAAAACCTGTGAAAAAGTTAAATAAATCAACAGCAAAAACAACTGTACTTGAACTGTAACATTTCAATTAATACTTTTCCAGTTTGAACTTGTTAAATTCCCCTTAAAATAAATTATATAAAACAAATATATTCAAATGTTTACTGAGTGAGTTTAGCCTTTGGAAGAGGGGTGAATGCACAGAACACGAGACAAAATAAAAGTTTACTATCAAAATGTAATGTGCAAAATAATAGTTTTTCTCGATTGCATTGTTTTTGTGATCGTGAGGAGGAAAAATTAGGGATGCACTGAATCCAGATTTTAGGGGTTCGACCGAATACCGAATCCACTGGTTAAGATTGTGCCGAATCAGAAACCGAATCCTCCTCCCATCTTCAGTCCATTAACACAAGATTGTAGCTGTGACTGTCCTTCCTTTGCCGAATCTGAAGTTGCTGCATTCAGGCTGCTGTCTGGAGATTCCTTCATGCACAACTCGTATTCTTTCAGATGTTTGATACCAAATGTTGTAACAGCGGCCATGTTGTGTATAGTTTAGGGTCCTCGCCACCACCAGACCAATCAGCATTGAACAGACTGAACATGTAGCTGGACTTGAATGGCCTTCTTTTGACAGGAAGTACTTCCAAACAACACTTTTTCCATTTTTATTGTCTCACAGCCTACTGCATTGAACGCTCCACCTACGTAAACACCTTTCTGTAATCAACGGCGCTGTCATTACAGTGAACAGCGTAGCGCACATAGGCGCGTAGGGTTCGGTTCGGTGGAAAAAAAATCTAAGGTTCGGATTCGGTGCATCCCTGCCTAATATATACAGTATATGTATATATATATATATATATATATATATATATATATATATATATATATACATATACATATACATATATATACATATACTGTGTGTATATATATATATATATATATATATATATAAAAAACATGTTTGAAATCCGGCGAGGTGAAGTAAAGGTAACAGTTTGATTTATTGTTGCTGATGAGGGGGAAAGGTGCAGGAATCAAAGGTTGTAGTTAGAGGTGACGCTGCAGAAAGGAAAGGTGCACGATAACAGATTCAATCAGAGAGCACTGTGCAGTGCTGTCATGCTTTGTTCTACCCCTCTTTATAAAATATTTATTCAAATGTTTCCATGTATTATTTATGGGTTCTTTTTACTCTAGACGTCTAGACTCTGGGAGGGTCACATTGTAAAGTTTTAACGAATATGTTCTATTCATACAGGATGTAATCAATGTGGTGCTTTTTTTAGTTGATCGTTTGCCTGATGAAAACCCAGGAGAGTCAGTCCATTAATGTTTTGGGGGCTTTAATCCAGTGTGCAGATACACTGCAACTCTTTTGGGGAGTGGCTTGTCAAATTTTTTGAGGGGGGACAAATCTACCTCTTCTAAATATTGAGGTGAGGGGGGGGACATATCTCGTGCATCCCCCTGAAATCTATACATATGACTGAAGGAGGTCAGAGAGCATTCGGTGACTTGCTGAATGTCTATTTTAGGGGGAACACCTCTCTGCTCTCCATGGACTTGTATTGAGTGAAGGTTTCTTCCTCGTCTATTCCGCCTGCTAGCAAACAACAGAAACATGCCTAGAAGATGCTGTGTGGTGATATCAACTACCAACAGGGTAAGTAACCAGGAACTTCTTTTTTTATAAGCTGCCGACCTGAAAAACTGAGCTTAACTGAAGACAAGAGTGGAAACAGACGTGAGGAATCAGCAGAGAGAACGGTGAGACTGTATCAGCATCATCACACTAACCCAACGATATGCCCGAGGTTGTTAGCTGTACAGATATACAGTATAGTCAGCTTAAAACTTGACTATGTGCTAGTTCCTTCTCTCCTCTGTGACAGGAAACTGTATAAAGTTGTGTTGAGTTGTGGACAAAACGAGACATTTGAGGACGTCATCTCTGGCTTTTTGGGGAAACACTGATCCCCATTTTTCACCATTTTCTGACATTTTAGAGACCACACCTAACTAATGGATGAATTCCATTAATTGGGAAAATAACCAACAGATTAATAGACAATGAAAAATAATCGTTAGTTGCAGAATTTTTGCTGAGTCAGCTGTGAGATCAGTGACCCTGAGAAACAGAGCTCCTCTCACGCCTCCACACATATGCACGAACAAGAGCATGAATGCACACACACACACACACACACACACACACACACACACACACACACACACACACACACACACACACACACACTCTGTCTGATACTGATAGAGGTGAGCAGCTTTTGATGAAGCATGCTGCCATGGAAACAAGCTGGGAAACTACAAGAGGCGTGCGTGCGTGCGTGTGCGCGCGTGTGTGTGTGTGTGTGTGTGTGTGTGTCTGGGTCTTTGAGTGGATCTTACAGAGATAGTAGCTAACATGGGAGCTGCTCACATAAAACGCTTCACATCACCAGGCCTGCACAGTCTGGTCCTTTACTGATACAAATACGCTGCACTTTCGCCGCTTAAATTGCCGATATCCACGCAAAATATTTCCGTTGTAAAAAGTCCCATAATATATCTTAGCAGAAAGTTGAAAAATGTTGCGCCTACTTTACACAAGAGCAGCCATTTTCCCCTGTTGCCATGGGGACGTTATGAAGTGACGTTATGAAGTGACGTTATGAAGTGACGTTATGAAGTGACGTTATGAAGTGACGTGAACATCATCGAAAAGCAGGGTGTTGGGGGAGGGGGGGGAATCACTTTTTTCTCTTTTTCATCAAAGTTTTTTGTTTCATCGCATACAATTGCATAAATATCCCACATATTCCATCGCATTTTTTAAGAAAACGTGCAGCATAATCAAGGATTTTTGCCCTGCAACAATCACACAAAAAACTCAGCATTTTTCTGGAAGGACTGATATTAAACATCTGGGGACAAAGACGCACCGGCGCGTCCAAGCGTCCTACTCAAAAAGTGATATTACAAAATCGCATTTCAGACATTTATTCATTATTTTAATCATGTATAACCTTAACTCACTTCAAGCACCGAAACAATTCATACAACGCATCATAAGTTAACCCTTGCGTTTTCTTCCCGTTGACCATTCACTTAACTTTTGTCCACATTGAAAATTTACTTTTTACCCAATGGTTTTATCACTTTTTTCAAAGCTATTTTTTGATTTATGGTCAATAAACCTAATTTTGATGACATTATACCTATTTTTTTAGTTAACAAAAGTATAGTAAAGATCAGAGGTGATGCTGAGTGGATATCACATTTAATGTCAAAGTTTAGTCAGGATATACTGTTAAACTGTGAAAAGCATTTACAATTTTTTTCAAAAGAATTGAATAGAACACCCAAAATTAAATTAAAGTAATCATATATTTCACCTGCTCTCCATGCATCATTGTTAATTTTGGGCAAATTTGTTGAAAGAAACCCATATTTCTGATATAAAAAACTTTGAAAAG
The DNA here is from genome assembly GCF_004354835.1 of Perca flavescens. Classification (NCBI taxonomy): domain Eukaryota; kingdom Metazoa; phylum Chordata; class Actinopteri; order Perciformes; family Percidae; genus Perca; species Perca flavescens. The sequence goes on from NC_041341.1 coordinate 7,083,696, forward strand.
GGGTCAAATTCGTCCCGAGGACAACACAAGAGTTAAGGTTTCTTTTCTAAAATAGATTTGAGCAATTTCAAAAAGCCAACATCAACGTTTTCAGCTTTAGCACCAAATTATCTCTTTACACATCGCTCTAGAAAAAAAATTGGGCGTCACTGTACGGAAAGCTGAGTTAGACCTCAGAGGGTTAAGCGCAACTTCTGTAGTTAGAGTTGCAGCTTATACAACAAACCTGCAATTAATCAATTTTTAAAGCCTACAATACTGAGTTTGTTAATAATTCGTACCCAATATAATTTAATTTATAGCTCAACTTCTGTAGTTACAGTTGCAGCTTATACAATTACTCTAAAATAAATCAATTTTAAAGCCTATAACAATGAGCTTGTTGTTAATGTGTGGTGATTTATGTGGCAGTATTTTCTGTGTAGTTGTACTGGATTTTATTATATTGAGTATTTGTAATATTCTGGTTCTCTCATGCACGTAAAAGGAAGTGGGCCGTGGAAATTAGAAACAGGTTTCTACAGTATATATAATGCAGTGAAAGTGTGTGTGTGTGTGTGTGTGTGAGTGTGTGTGTGTATGTGTGTGTGTTCGTGAGTTTGTATCCATACCCAGAATCTCAAAGTCCATCTCTAAAGTTATGATTGATACAGCCTATGTTGAGATAAGTTCTGTCTTTCTACCATCTCACATGCAAGTGCATGCGCACACGCACGCACACACACACACACACACCCACCCTTGGGACCCCCTCGAAAAGAAGATGATACATCTCAATCAATCAATTATCCTAATAAACAAATTTGAACAACGCACACACACACACACACACACACCCTTGGGACCCCCTCGAAAAGAAGATGATACATCTCAATCAATCAATTATCCTAATAAACAAATTTGAACAACACACACACACACACACACACACACACACACACACACACACACACACACACACACACACACACACACACACACACACACACACAACTGCCAGCCAACTGAGGCGTCCAGGGATTCACAGTTAGGGTACTTTGACCAGCGTACATGAGAAAATCTAATCAGGCAGAGGAACACAACTGTGTTAAAGACCGTGGTGCGCCCGCACTAATGGGATATGGAGCAAAGAATAACAAGAATAACAATGTCCCCAGCGTCTCTTCCTTCCTTCCTTGCTTACTTTGTTTGCTCTTGCTACCCATTCAACCACTCAGAGAAAATAGAAACTGCATTACAGAAACCCCTCAGGCAAAGATTAACATCTCCAGTCACCAATGCAGGAGAGGAGAGCGGTTGCTGGCTGCTCGGCGGACATGTACGAAGTCACGGGATAAGGAACAATGTTTTGTTTTGCCTAAGCAACGCTTAAATGTAGCTGGTGATCAGAGGCTATGAGAGACGCTGCATGTTTTCAGTGGCAGCTCAAGTCTAAAGCAGATTGTACAGCTCATCTGTCATGCCTGCCAAGCGACTGCAATTCAACTCAGCTGCCAATTCTATTTATTATCAGTCAGTTAGAGCAGTGTTTCTCAAATGGGGGTACTTTGGGAGGACTGCAGGGGGGTACGTGAGATATTTAACAACATGTTTAATAGTTACGAGGCTGTTGTCCAGAACATTGTTCTTTATGGAGAATTTTTTTTTTTCCTACCAAAAATGTGACATTTGTGTCGCCTTCTTTGGACCTAATGTTGCCTTCCTTCCTCTATTGTCCTACTACTTTTTACAAGTTTCTCTCTTTTTTCTTCTTAAGTCACTGTTTTTGATACTATTTTGACCTATTCTTGCCTTACTTCCTTCGTTCTTTCTACCGTTTTTTACAGTTTTTGTCTCTTTTTCTCATTAGCATTTACATGTTTTTTTTCAGGTCCAAGGCTGTTGTTTAATAAATCTATCGCTGACAGCACTGTACTGTTCCTCTTTATATACACTTTTTTTTTCTACCGAAAATGATATGATGGTCAGGGGGGTACGTGGCTTAAAGAAACAATTCAAAAAGGGGTAAATTATGGAAAAAAGTTTGAGAACCACTGAGTTAGAGTACCCGAGCTGAGCACGAGAGATTTGATTTGATAGACAAACTCTTTTCTTAGTTAGAGCGTAAAGCACATGTGTCAAACTCAAGGCCAGCAGGAAAAATCCGGCCCCCTCGTAGATTTTGATCCGGCCCATACATCAAATTAGCTTCACGGATGGAAACGCGGCCTAAGGGAAAGTCTGTGATTGTTGTATATACCTCTGTTTTCTTTAGTTTTGGAGAGGTCCGGGGATACCAGTGACACCACAAAGTAAAAACAGCCTAGAGGTCTGGGATTTAAAACCGGTGTGACAAGAAGAGGAAAGTATCTAAGCTACCTATGTAGAAGGTATGTAGTTATTTGCATAGTTCTGTTTTGAAGCATGTCCTAGTTATAATTATTGACCCACGGCTAGTGAACCGTCTCGTGAGAGACTTTTTTTTTTACAGTCACTGCAGAAATCAAACTGAATGATCTGGATCTGTTAAATTAGTTAAATTGGATGGAAATAACATCAGCCAAAGCACAGAGTAGAATTATTATCTGCGCGGACACTCACGTTGACATAATGCACCAGGCTCTCCTGCTCGTTGACTTTGTAGGTCTGAATGCCGTACTCTTTGGCCAATCGGAGGATGCGGTTCTGAGTTGGTCCGATGTAAGCTCCGCCCAGGTCTACCCACTTTGTCTCCTTATTCTGAAAGAGAAAAAAAGGAAAAACCACATCAAAACATGAAACAAATAAGTCACAGATTATGTTGAAGAGTTCGCTGTTGATCACTGAAGTTACATGGCTCTGCAGAGAGTGGTTCGTTTGTCAGAACACAGAAAAGGCCGTGCCCTACCCTGTCGGAAGGATATTTCAATACTTCAAGAAAAAGGCTTGGAGGAATCATTAATGATCTAAACCACCTGGGTAACACCCTTTTTACCGTGGAACCAGTAACATAGCTGGAGAGGGGAATTCGTGGTTCGACCGGTCATGACTGTTTTCATTCCCCCTCTCTCTCCCCTTTCATGTCTTCATCTGTCCTATCAAAATAAAGACTGAAAATTCCCAAAAAATAATCTTAAAAAAAAAAACTCTCTCGCTAAGCATCTGCGGAAGACTCTCCTGGTCTTACCAAGGGGGTAAGCTTCACTTCAGAACTCGAGCCATCTATGGCGCCATTTTGTTGCTAACTGGCCATCACCTCCTGTTAGCATTCCGCTGAGCGCCATTTTTTTTTTATGTCACTTGACTGCGAATAACTTTACATCTGAAATGTTTGAAGACTCTATTTGTCCGTTGTTTAGTTCCAAAGAAACACGACAATGTATAAAAGGCTCCATTACCTTGTACCTCACGTTATGGCTCCGTAGCAGATGTTTTTGTAAAAATAGGCTAACGATTGTGTCATAACCAAGAGACTTACTGTCGCATAGTAGAGGAATTACCGTATCGTACAGGAGAAGCTCGCAGGCAGTTTCGACTTACATGAGCTGTTTAGGTTTAATTACTAATGTTAACTAGCATGTTAGTTAGCAATAATTAGCCTGTGCCCATGTTATCTCCTTACATACACCTACGCTCTCCGTCTCTGTAAGATTGGGAATGATTGAGATTTCTCTCGGCACAGCTACCAGAAGACTTCACACTTTCAGACACGTTGCTCACGTCACGTTCTCTCAGTTGGAGGCTGCGCAGTAAAGCTGGCCATCACCGGAAAAGTGCTTCTAATAGCCTTCACTGGTCTCCGTCCAGAGCAACGGGGTCTATTGGTCCATTATATACTGTCTATGGTCTTACCAAGGGGGTAAGCTTCGCTTCAGAACGCGAACCTCCGATGGCGCCATTTCGTTGCTACGAAGTGATCACCTCTTGTTAGCATTACACTGACCGCCATTTTGTTTTTACGTTACTTGACTGCGAATAACTTTACATCTGAAGGGTTTAAAGACTCTATTTGTCCATTGTTTATTTATAAAGAAACACGACAATGTATAAAAGGCTCCATTACCTTGTATCTCACGTTATGGCTCCGTAGCAGACGCTTTTGTAAAAATAGGCTAACGATTGGGTCACATAGTAGAGGAATTACCGTATAGTACAGGAGAAGCTCGCAGGCAGTTTCGACTTACATGAGCTGTTTAGGTTTAATTACTAATGTTAACAAGCATGTTAGTGATCAATAATTAGCCTGTGCCCATGTTATCTCCTTACATATACCTACACTCTCCGTCTCTGTAAGATTGGGAATGATTGAGATTTCTCTTAGCGCAGCCACCAGAAGACTTACAACTTTCAGACACGTTGCTCACGTCACATTCTCTCAGTTGGAGGCTGCGCAGTAAAGCTGGCCATCACCGGAAAAGTGCTTCTAATAGCCTTCACTGGTCTCCGTCCAGAGCAACGGGGTCTATTGGTCCATTATATATATGTCAATGGGTCTTACCCGCACGGTGAAGGTGCGACCACCGACCCGATCCCTGGCCTCCAGGACTACAGGACTCAGTCCGTTGGCTTTCAGCAGCTTCGCTGCACTCAAACCTGCAGACAGACAGAGAGCAGAAGAAATCCTCAGTCGACACTCATGTGATGTTATCGTCTTATCCATTGGTTGATTTAATCGACCCATAAAACATTCCCTCCAGAAAAACACGATTATGCGATCGCATAATTCAACGCATAATCAGCCAAAGTCCGCATATTTAAGCATAAATTGCAGATTTCCGCGCAAAATACGCGGGGCTTGCATGATTTCATAATCCCCGCATTTTCGTTGCAAAAAAAGTCCCATAATATATCTTAGCAGAAAGTTGAAAAATTTTACGTTTACTTCACACAAGAGCAGCCATTTTCCCCTGTTGCCATGGGAACGTTATGAAGTGACATAATTATGCGACGTGAACATCATCAAAAAGCAGGTTGTTGGGGGGGGGGTTGGGGGGATCACTTTTTTTTCTCTTTTTCATCAAACCGCAGTTTTTGCAAGTTCCCGCAATTGCCATGGAAACAAGCTGGGAAGCTACAAGAGGCGTGCGTGTGCGTGTACGTGTGCGTGTGCGTGTGCGTGTGCGTGTGCGTGTGCGTGTGCGTGTGCGTGTGCGTGTGTGTGGGTGTGTGAGTCTGGGTCTTTGAGTGGATCTTACAGAGATAGTAGCTAAGGAAACACTCTCACATAAAACGCTTCACATGACCAGGCCTGCACAGTCTGGTCCTTTACTGAACCAAAGGATGGTCCTCTAACTGCTGTCGCTGCCAAACCGTCATGCTGCTGACATTTCACAGCACGGCTGAAGTAGGTCGAGTCAATAGTACATCAGTGCTAAGGACACAGTGGTGAGGTAACCTGCAGACCGTGAAACCATGATTCAACTGGATTAACACAATATTAACAGTTTCAATGTTTAAATGGACAGAAGACATATTTATCAGTCCCTCCGGAAAAACGTGATTATGCGATCGCATAATCCAATGCATAATCACCGCATTTTTTCAAATACGCTGCACTTTCGCCGCTTAAATTGCCGATTTCCACGCAAAATATTTTTGTTGCAAAAAGTCCCATAATATATCTTAGCAGAAAGTTGAAAAATGTTGCGTTTACTTCACACAAGAGCAGCCATTTTCCCCTGTTGCCATGGGGACGTTATGAAATGACATAATTATGCGACGTGAACATCATCAAAAAGCAGGGTGTTGGGGGGAATCACTTTTTTTTCTCTTTTTCATCAAACCGCAGTTTTTGCAAGTTCCCGCAATTTGCAAGTTCCCGCAATTTCATTGCATAAAATTGCATAAATATCCCGCATATTCCATCGCATTTTTTAAAAAAACGTGCCGCATAATCAAGGATTTTTGCCCGCAATAATCACAAAAAAACTCTGGAAGGACTGATAAAACTGAAAAAAATCTCCACAGAGAGTCATGCAAAAGGACCACTTTAAATCTTGTGTTTACCAGAGATGTGCTCCGAAGTTTCTGAAGAAGCATTAAAGAATGACTAATCAAATAAAGACATCTTGGTCGACTAAGACCAAATCGACTGATTAGTCGAATAGTTGACTAAGGTAGCTTTAACACCTGAGCTGTTCGGTCCGTTTAAACCGAACCCTGGAGCATAGGGATCAACCTATACTGTTTTTTCAGGGCCGATAAAGATCCTGATTATTAGTAGTTAATGAAACCGATAACAGATATTTGGAACCGACATGCATTTGCAGTGAAAATGAAAATCTGAAAGTCAAAATTAAGAAATTTTGGAATGTTAAAAACTCCAACACAAAATGCTTTGTTTTAATGCTTTAAGCCATTATGTAATAAATGAGAAACTTTGAATATAAGCCCCAATAACAGAGAGTCAGATAGTTATTGTGGGGGGGGGGGTGGACATTAAGTCAGACTCAGTGGTGAGTGAAAACGAAGCAGAGAGACAGACACAGAGCTGTAGCCGAGCCAAAGTAGCGCCCGTTGTAATTCATTAACTTTTTCGCTTATCAGGCAATTAAAACGCAGATACAGATCATATGCAAACTGCCAAAAAAAACTGCCCGATGTACTGTCAAAAATACCCATGTACGTGTGGATTAGGCTTTAGGGCAGTAACCCAAACCATGAAAAACAGCCGCTCCATATACTGTACTTTTGGCTCGCGCCTTGACACCTCGGAGCTACACTCACACTCACACACATCTGTGGAACTGTTTTTCCTTCTAACCGTCCCATCCCCACCCCCTTCCAAATCCTGCTGAGCTCCGTTAGCGAGGTTTATATTAGTTTAAACATAGTTTGTCCTGTATTACCCAACTTCAGCCTTCCCTCCCTGCACAAACACACACCCACCCAGTGTGCCAGGCTTTGTAGAAAGCATTAGCTTGGACCAGAGGAGGCTCACAAATCTTCTAAATTGATGCTATTACCTGCACTCAGCTCCAAAGGCCAGTCTCTGTCTTGGAAAACAAAGAGCATCTGTCTGCATCTCTTGCCTACAGCAATCACTGCAGAAAAAGTAACATCCTGTTGATTTGGCTTTGATCAGAAAGCTTCTTTGTCTTAATGGAGACACCGTTTTTATATAATAAAAAAAATCTTCTATAGGACTAATAGATCATTATAAAGCTTTATATCACTTGAAAAGGATTCAGACTGAGCTTTCCCCTCTTGTTTATCTTCACCCCCCCCCGCACCATGAAATGAAGAAGAGGAATGAGCTGGGAAAATCAACATGCTAAGTGAACTCCAGCTGCGTTGGATTCAACTCATGCAGCAGGGAGGCAGAAAGAGCAACAAAAAGACAAAGAAAAATATGAGATTATACGCATAGACGCATAGGAATTTCGATGAAAACGTGTACGAGTAAGAATCAAACAAACAAAATTAAAATTACTTTATTTATCTGTTTTTCCCCCATGGAGTCTGTATATACAGAGGAAAAAACACTGGGCAAACCATCTGCAGTCCTGCATGTCTCCGCGGTTGTTTCTTTTGCTGCTGCGCTGTGAAGCCGCATACCTCACACTCACAACCACTCACACAGACATTAACCAGGCGCAGCGGGTGAGTCTGCATTGTTACCTTAAAGGGATAGTTCAGATGTGTGTTCAGTGTGGTTGTCTGAGCTACTTCTCCAGAGTAACTGTGTTAGCTACAGTAGATGGAGGTCCAGTGGGTATACTGTACTGTATATGTACCTATATGTATATGGGCCAGAATGGGACATATCATATTGGGGGGTCTGGGTGACCTGATTTGGAGCGTCAAAGACTTCATTTCCTGCGTTATGATACACTTTTATGAACCAATTTACTGTGGAAAAACCTTTATATAGCCTATGCAAAGATAAAAAAAAACACACAGATGAGAATTATAAATATGTCATAAATATAATGGAAAGTATGTTGTTGCGTGTCATTGGGCATTTTTAAGTGGGTATATGGAAATCCTGGAGCTTTCTTAGTGGCTATACTGGTATACCTGCGTATCACGTAGGGTTGGGTACCGTTTGGATTTTTACGATTCCGATGCCAAACCGGTACTTTTAAAACGACTCAGATTCCTAACCGATTCTTGAAAAACTGAAAAATGACATCAAAGAAAGGCTCTTTTATGGAGTTTTTTTTTTTTTATTTAAAATTATTTCAATTTAACAATATATTGTTTTAAAGTACTTAAATATATGATAAGTAAACCTAAGTCACCTAACACACAACTACAATAATTTAACAATAAATAACAGTTACACTATATTAACAATTAACAACAATAAATGTTGTTGAGTTGGTATGCCAACCAGCTTCAAACTTTAGCAGTTCTTTTGCAGAAAAATGACCATATTTGCCTTCTCTGGCAATATAGGACACCTCTCCTGACTTATGGCATGTCCTGCACAGGAGAAAACTCTCTCAGATGGTGTCCAAGAGGTCTGTACACACAGGAGGGAGTTTGAAAGGGCAATTTGGGGAGGCTGTCCTGCCTCCCCCACCACCAGGCTACAGGGTCTTGTCCTGAACGATAGACTAGCAGAGCAAGTGTAATATGTTTACTAGCGATCATGTGCAGTGAATGGTTAATATGCTTTTACGTCCGTTTTGGTGAGCCCAGATGGAAAATATGCCATTTTAAAAGTATGGGGCGGCAGCTAAACACATTTAAGACACCTAAACACATTTATATCAGTTTAAGTGGACTATATTTCCAGTTCTTCACCTTGCTGTCAGACGGCCCTTTACGATGGGGAACTGAAGCCGTTATCTCTGCTTTCTTCAAAGCACCAGACTCCTTTGACAAAAACATTTGACCTCGAAGAACACGGGAGTTGCTGCTCCACCACTGCCTCCGTCGGTTAGTTAGTCAGTTAGTTTTGATTGTTCCTAACCGTTTAAAACACCAAAGTCACACAATAACACAAACTAACTAACCGATGGAGGCAGCGGTGGAGCAGCAACTCCCGTGTTCTTCGAGGTCAAATGTCTGTTTTTGTCAAAGGAGTCTGGTGGCTTTGAAGAGAGCAGAGATAACAGCTTCAGTTCCACATCGTAAAGGGCCGTCTGACAGCTAGGTGAAGCGCTGAAAATACTCTAAATATAGCGTATTTCAGCTGTCATTTACTGTATAAACTGACTAGGTACTTCATATAACCCCACTTAAAAAAATAAAAATCAGAACTATCCCTTTAATCCCTCGACTCCCAGCCATGACAACTGTGCCTGAAGGGATTACAAATGGAGGGAAAAAAAGGTCAGCTAGTCTCTGGTGGAAAAACCATGGAGAATTAAACGAGAGAGAATCCTCTCCTCACTCTGAGCTAGATGTCCTCTGCTGTTAGAGGCTTTCTGCACCTAAAGACATGGCTTGAAATTTATCTAACAGATACGACGCACAGTCTTCCTGTCATCTGCAGCTGGCGTGCATTCAGCAGGGCATCTTCCTGCTTTGTGCAGACACATTTAAGGAGGGATCAGACAAGAGAAGGGAGGGGGTCTGGTAAGCGAGGTCGATTGTACTGTGCATCTCCGCAGTATGTGTTGGACACATGGTTGCAAAAAAGAAGAAGAAAGCGTGTGCAGAAAGAAAGAGAGTAAACTGAAACGCAGCGAAACACAAAACGTGCACCGAGGAGGGCAGACAGAGAGTTGTTCTCATTAAACACAAGGTTCACTGAGCTGCTAATAATGCACATTTTGTGTGCCTGTTTATATCTTTTCCATCTTTTTCATTTCCGTTTAATCAGTTTTTACTGCATTTATTTTTTACAAACCTTTCTGCATGTAAAGATTACTATTACTTAAAAAAAATTTTAAACACAAATGTGTTTCCCTCAAGTGGAATCAATCAAGTAAGTTGAAGTCTTTGTAAAAGTTGTGCCTTCATTAAAGAATCATTTCAGTATTTTGCAAACCTGGACCCTTTTTTGGGTGTGTCTGACAACATTATGGAAAAAATCCCTACAGAGATAGACCTTTTTTGAGTAAAATCCTTTTTGTTTAACCAGGAAAAGCTCAGAAAATGGCTATCGCCAAACTTACCAGACTCCATTTAAATAATGAGTACTTTTAGCGTGTATGGAGCCAGCGTATTTCCACATGTAAATGGGTGAATTAAGGGTTTGTTTCAACCAAACCAGAGTGGTGATTGTTGGAACAGTTGAAAGACGAACCAAGCTGGCTTTTGATCATTTTTATTTTGTTTCTGTCGACTTTGAATTAAGTGTATTTTCCGATGATACAATTACTGGTTTTTAACTGGCGTCTGGTGGGTTTGGCGATGGCGATCTCAGGGCGGTTTCATGTCAAATCTTACTCTTTAACAAAAAGGTCTATCTCTGTAGGGATCCTTTCCGTAATGTTGTCAGACACTTAGAATTATAATCTGAGTCTGTCCAGTGGAAAGACAAACACTTCTATGTTACATTGCATCTTATATTGCTGCTACCGACTGCAGCAATCTCGCTTAATACTGGACCAATGTCAAAGATTGTTGTTCCCATCAGTCACTTACACACAAAAAAATGGTAGAATAGGGGTTGAAAAATACTCTTTAATTAAAGTGATTCTATTTCAGCATTACCACTTTTGGAGGCAGTCCCTGCTGCATTATGCGCAGCATCTGAAGCTAAAAAATTACACAGAGAACGAGCACAAACTGAATGTATGACAACAAGGCAATAATGTAGGTGTATTTCTCCTCCCCTCTCTCCTGATTCTCTCCCACCACTGCTCCTCTCCTCTCCACCCCGAGCACCTTGGGGCTCTGGCTGACCTAATTGTCTCGTCTCTCTCGGAAACGTTTGTCACAGAAAAAAATAACGATGACTGTGTGCATTGGGCTATTTCATTATCTTGCTTTGGGAAACACTTACTTATGTTTTCAACGTGAAGATGCTAGACAGTCAAGGAGTGCATTTTGAAACAAAGAGAGAGGCAGATAAAAGTGAGAGTTGTGGCAGTACGTCGGTGTGTGTGTCCCAGAAATGCTTCATTGTTTCAAGGAGAAGCAAGGCCAGCAAAGGGCGGAGTGGTGTGTGGGGACGATTCTCACAATGGCATCCTGCTCACAATAAACTAGAGTCTGCTTCTTTAAACGTACAATATGTAACTTTCTGCCGCTAGGGGTCTCTCAACCAAAACAATGGACGGTAAAACTGGACTTTTGATGACGTTATGAAGTTGCGTGGAATTATGGGAGTTTTTGGTGTTAAAAACCTTCGCTGCCGGTTAGAATGCATCAGTTCACGAGTTTACCCATTCAAGTTTATTCACGTTACGTTTAGTAACGTTTATTCATGTTATTGTAATAAAATAGCTGCAGTTTCCCCAACATAATTACGTTTTTCTTGATTAGATTTTTATTTGTAGCTGACCAGTTAGCTAGTGAGCCAGCGAGCTAACAGTAGCCAGCAGCTAAAACACAAAATATTTCACATATCAATGTCAGCTTTTGGATGGTTTCAACACCGGGGCGGACGGGGTTTTTTGTAACGCTAGCTAGCTACTACTACTACTGAACGATGCTGAGAGACGGGTGTGGGTGGGGATTGTCGGGGAAATCTCTGCGATAGCGAGCCAGGACGTTTGATGCCTGTTGTGCAGCAGCAGAACATCTCCCAGCTGCCTGGAATTATCTCCCCTTCACTTTTCAGTAATCTTAACTTTTCGTTTTTGTGCTTAACCCACCTTTTGTCGGGTTAATTTAGCTAACCGTAAAGACAGCTAAACGCGAAGGGGGGAGAAATTCGGCACATAGCTACACCGGTAGCGCTACGGAGATGTAGCTAGCTACCGCTATGGATGTTGCCGCTGTTGTGACTCGGTGCTGGGTCTGATATAGTCTGTTTCCCGTCGTTTAATTAAACTGCCGTTAGCGTCGTAAGCACCAGGCACTGGAGATAAGTTCTGGCCGCGGGGGGTTGCTGTAATGAAAGTAGCTGGCTGATAGCTGACTGGGGGCTAACGGTAACTAGCTAGCTATATGTCCCGGGGCTGTTGTCAGCTGTCATCCCGACTGAGTCTCTCTGCGCCGGGGGAGTGAGACAGACAGACCGGGGTGTGCTACTTTGGCTAAATTAGCATTAGATTAATCGTATATCTATACAGCTAACGTTAACGTTACTAGTGAAGTTATTCGTGGGTTAGCTCAGTCCTGTTAGCTGTGGTCGAAACAGTCATATAAAAATGACTTTATTAGCACGTTGAACGATTTTGTAACCTCATAATGTTACCCACAAAGCTTTAGCATCAACGTTAGCTCATTGTAGTAACGTTAAGCCGGTATCGATATTGAACTTTCAAAATAGATAAGGTCTCTGTTGTATTACTGTGATAAAAAGTGGGATGTAATTAATCACAAAATGATGCTGTATGGCAAAAAAAAGCAGTATTACGGTTACAAGTATTTTTTTTTCTGTGACATTGTATGATTTACAATTACTCCTGAACGTATCATCTTGGTGCCAGTGTTGTGACGGAAGTTAGAGTAACAGGAGGGTGAAAGGTTATATGACGCCACTGACGGGCGACTAAAGGAAACGTGGCGTGTCTGAAAATAAAATAACAGATTTCTCTGGGTTTGACATTTGGTGGAAACATTTGGGATAGTGTAAGAACACAACTCATAAAAATATATAACATAGGTATGGTCATTTTTAGACATTTTAAAGCAGAAATGTTACATATTGTACCTTTACATACATCTGCACAAATGTTTTGGTGAAAAATGGTGGTCTACGTGGGTGAACATGCCTGGACAACAACCATTACAGAAAAAGCAGTTCAACAAGAGATGCAGCAGACGGTATCTAGACGTCTCCCAAACTGCGAGGCATCTGTCGGCCAAGTGCTCGTCAGGAATGGCATGTGCTGACAGATGTGTTGTTTGCACAACATCCAAGACTACTCATCCTTCAACAAACTCAAATCAGCCAATTAAAGCTGGAAAGACACTGCAAAGATATTAATCTTGTATGTTGTGTTAACTCTAGGGGTGGTGGAGAAACAACACTACTACGTTTTCATTTCTAAGCAGCGTTATGAGACAAAAACAATCTCCGTCCACACAAGAGTTTTAGCTCCAGTAGCAGAGCTAGTCTCCGTCCATATTAACACGTCTGACAACGCATATCACACAACCATTCACACACACTGGGCATGTGCGTGCCGGTGTGAACAGGAAGCAGATTGTCGGATGTTACTCTGCGGTTGAAAATCATAGACGTAGAACGTCCATGATAACGTAACGTAACGTTTTGAAATTAGCACTTCGCAACCAAGCAGTACTTTGTGGGCAGTTGTACTAAAGTTTGCTTGCTAACATAACATAAACTGGCTGGCAGACACCCCGCAAATAACCTCAAACTTATCACCCCCTAGCGTTATGGCGATGGTTATGCTTTGTCCTAGTGCTGGGCAATATATTGATATTATATCGATATCGTGATATGAGACTAGATATCGTCTTAGATTTTGGATGTCGTAATATGGCATAAGTGTTGACTTTTCCTGGTTTTAAAGGCTGCATTACAGTAAAGTGATGTCATTTTCTGGACACACCAGACTGTTGTAACTGTTCTATTATTTGCCTTTACCACATTACTGATGATTATTTATCAAAAATCTCATTGTGTAAATATTTCGTGAAAGCACCAATAGTAAGTAAGTAAGTAAAAGTAAGTAAAATTTATTTGTATAGCACATTTCACAGATAAAAATCACAAAGTGCTTCACAACAAATGGGTGGATACACAACATTTATACATTGCAGTACATAATCGGAAAATAAACAGAAATACACTTAAGACACAATAAAACCGACCTAATCACCCTATGGTCTATTGAAACGCCTCTTTAAAAAGAAGAGTTTTCAACTGCGTTTTAAAATTTGTCACTGAATCCAAGCAGCGTACGGAAAGAGGCAAAGAGTTCCACAGCCTTGGTGCCACAGCTTGAAACGAACGGTCCCCTCTAGTTTTAAAATGTGTACGGGGGGCAACTAAAAATCTCTGACCTGTTGATCTCAGACTACGTGAGGACGTACGCAGCTGTATCAGGTCAGAGATATATGGGGGCGCCTGACCTTGTAGGGCTCTAAAAGTTAGAACCAAAATCTTGAAGTGTATTCTAAATTTCACTGGTAACCAATGAAGTGAAGCTAAAACCGGAGTGATGTGTGCCCGCTTGCTAGTGTGGGTTAAAAGCCTAGCAGCAGAATTCTGGACAGTCTGGAGGCGACAAAGATCTTTCTTATCAAGACAAATAAAAAGACTATTACAATAGTCTAAACGGGACGAAATAAATGCATGAATGATCATCTCCAATTCGTCCTTTGACACCAAGGCTCTTATCTTAGAAATGTTCCTTAATTGAAAGAAACAGTTTTTAATAAGTTGCTTCGAGTGTTTCTCCAGAGACATGGCAACATCAAAAACAACCCCTAAGCTCCTGAGACTCGGCTGAACAGACGAGCCTAAGGCAGCGAGATGCTGTTTTATGTGAGAGATGCTCTGCTCAGGGGCAATGATTAGTGTTTCAGTCTTAGCTGAGTTCAACAGTAAAAAGTTATCATTTAGCCACTGCTTAATCCCACTCAGACAGTTGAGTAGGGAAGACAGTTTATATAACTCAGTAGGCTTAAAAGAGCAGTATAGCTGAATGTCATCTGCATACAAGTGATAAGAAACATCCTTGAACTGGCCGATTATATGTCCTAGAGGAAGTATATACAAAAGGAAGAGAATCGGTCCCAGGACAGAACCCTGAGGAACACCACTCGATAGACCTGCAGTATCTGACATGATCTGATTTATAAAGACACCAAAACTTCTGCCGGTAAGGTAAGATGAAAACCATTTTAAAACTGATCCCGATATCCCTAATAGATCCTGAAGTTTATTAATCAAAATATTGTGATCAATAGTGTCGAAGGCGGATGTAAGGTCCAATAAAACTAACACTGTATGCTTTCCACAATCTGCTGACATCAAAATATCACTCGAAACTTTAACTAGTGCAGTTTCCGTAGAATGTTTTTTCCGGAAACCTGATTGATATTTGTCAAAAATATTATTTATCTCCAAGAAAGTAGTAAGCTGCTCTGCTACCACTTTCTCTAGAATCTTAGCCATAAAAGGGAGTTTAGATATAGGCCTATAATTCATGGGTTGCAATGGATCTAAACTGGGCTTTTTAAGAACAGGTTCAACAATAGCATGTTTAAAAATGTCAGGAACCACACCAGTTAAAAGAGAGCAAAGTGGTTACCTCATGTAATGTCACTAGTTCAAAGGAAAAACATGGATGAGGAAGCGCCAAAGTACAAGCTTTGAATAGTCAACACTACAATATCAATGCGGTATCAATATTGAGGTATTTGGTCGAAAATATCGTGATATCAAGTCCAAGCAAACAAAGCTGGATCGAAGGGCCACTGCAATGCCTTGCCCTAGAGAAGCTTACATATGTTGTTAAAGGGAAATATAACACCTTTGTTAAGATTTGGGGCTCATTTATGCAATTTCTGGAGGGGGGGGATTTCATTGCAGCCTTGTAGTCTACTGTCTCTAAATACAGTTGAAACCAGATATTTACATACACTTCAGAAAAAAAACACAAAAACTTTTATTTCTTTACAGTCATACATTAAATCAGAGTAAACTTTTTCTGTTTTAGATCAATACATATTGGTCTTTTGCTGTTGTCCTGGGATTGATTCGCACATTTCGCACCAAAAAAACGTTCCTTTCTGGGACTGAATCCGTCTCCTTCCTGAGCGGTATGATGGTTGTACATTCCCATGTTTTTTATACTTGCATATTATTGTCTGAACAGATGAATGTGGGACCTTCAGACATCTGGAAATTGCACCTAAGGATGAGCCACACTTGTGGAGATCCACAATTATTTTCCTGATGTCTTGGTTGATTTCTCTTGATTTTCCCATGATGTCAAAGAAAGAGGCCCTGTGTTTGAGGTGTGCCTTTATATGCATCCACAGGTGTGCCACCAATTAACTCAAATGGAATCAATTAACCTATCAGAAGCTTCTTAAGCTCAGAATGGAATCATCTGGAGTTTTCTTTTTGTTTAAAGACACAATAAACTTAGTGTATGTATACTTATGACTTTGATGAAAGTGATAAAAAAATACATTAAAATTCTCCCTCGCTCGATTCTGACATTTAACAAATGCAAAAAATATTTTAATATGTATTGATCTTAAACAGAAAAAGTTTACTCTGATTTAATGTATGATAGTAAAGAAATAAAAGTTGTTGTGTTTTTTTCTGAAGTGTATGTAAATATCTGGTTTCAACTGTATATTTTTTTCTGTCCATCTGTGCATGTACATGTTTGTCACTCCTTAGTATTATTCTTTTCTTTTCCTTAAACGCCATGATGGAAGTCAGGGTGTTACCATAACAGATAAGCATACCACTAACATCTCTACATTTGGAATATCCTCAAGTGCCTATTTGTACTTATTGATGTGCCTTGTTCTGCTCTGTTTTGTGTCTTTGTATTGTAATTGAAAAATCAATAAAAACATTTGTCAAAAAAAAAAAAATATCGTTAGATTTGATTTGATTTTCTCCATATCGCCCAGCCCTGCTTTGTCCCCAAATTCACAACCTTCTGAGAGCCTAACATGTAAATAAAGCATGTTCTTTTGGGGAGAGGAGTCACATTTTGCTCCCCATGACAGCAAAATGTGCTCTGAAAGGATTCTGCGTGATGCCAAGTTAAATACTGTCAGTGTGTGACATGTTCCCTTCTCTGAAACCTTCTGCACCTCAGCAAAATATTCTTTTCACAGGAACAAACAACAAACAAAAAATCCACTACCAGCTGGGTGACAAGTGAGACACTTGAATCACGCCGTAAAAAAAGGCTCCAAATCGATCCAGAGGGGGAGACATTTACGAGACACGCAGCAATCACATTTACCCCGTCTCATGTTCTCAGCACTGAGACACTGATTGGCTGTTTACGTGCAACAAACCGAGGAGCAATATTGACAAGCAATTACACAAAACCTCAGAATTCAGACAGAGAGACGTGAGAAAGAGCAGACAGGAGAGTAACCTCTGGGTGTTAGCATGGAGACAGAATGACTTGACTTTGAGATCTTATTTTAAAAAATAAAACTGCCTGCTGTCTGTCTGAAAATGCTGAGGAGTTCACTCTTGGTAGATTATGTTTAGTTGAAGAAAGAAATGGACAAAAATCACAGGCAAACCAGACTCAATTTCAAAAAGCAATACTTTTAGTGTGTCTAGAGCCAACATCTTTTGAAATGTAAATCAGTAAACTATGGGTTTATTTCAACCAAAACTGTTGTGATTGTTGGAAAAGTGGAAAGACGACCCACAACTGCTTTTCATAGTTTTATTTTGTTTCTGTCAACTTTGAATGAAGTGTATTTTACGATGCTAAAATGACTAATTTATATGGAGTCTGGTGGGTTTAGTGAACGTAATTTGGTGGATGTCTTTATGTTTAAATAAAAGGAGCTTACTCTTTAACAGAAAGGTCGACCTCCTTAGAAATCCTTTCATAATGTTGTCAGACACTTAGAATATTAATCTGAGCCTGTCAGCAGAAAAACAAGCACTTTTGTGACGGTAAATACAAGCTGGACAATTGTCCTATTAACTTACACTGTAGCTTGTTTCTCTGACTGCCGACTGCAGAGATCTCTCTTAATACTGGACCAATGTCAAAGATTGTTGTTCCCATCAGTCACTTAGACACTAAAAACATAGCAAAATAGGGTCCAGGTCCAACGTTTATGCTCAACGCATTCTTCATTGCAGTACTCTCCGGAAACACCAGAGGTCAACAAACATTACATTTATCTACTCTAATCATTAATGTGACTGTTGTTTATCTCCAAATCTAAATGACTGTCTGACGTTTTTTAGCTTTAATAAAACAATCTCTCGGGCCCTATCTTGCTCCCGGCGCAGCGCAAAGCCCGACGCAAGTGTCTTTGCTAGTTTACAACTGACGCAGTTGTCAATTTCCCGTCCAGCGCCCGCGTCGTTAAAATAGCAAATGCAACTGCGCCCATCTTTGTGCCCATAGGCGTGGGCGTGGTCTTACAGGGAGGTGTGTTCAGGTCCATTCTGGGAATGGGAGATGACACTCTTATTGGTTTATTGCACGTTAAGCCCAAAACACAGCTTAGATCGTTAAAATAGGACCCCTCACGTATTTCCACACTCTCCAGCAAAATGTTTCTTCTCCTCCCAGTGTGGTCTCTCTCTCTCTGGACATATTTAAGGCTGTTTGACTCCCTGTGTTCTCTACGTGGAGAATAACACAGATGTTCGTACAGACAAACCTGCTCTTCCCAGCCGACTTTCAGTGTTGAACTGAAAGCGCAGCGCATGCAGTGGGCGTGTAGTTACAAAAAGTCAGAGGTGCACGACCACGCGCCGCGACTTCGCGCTGGAAACGACAGCCGCGGTGACGCTTAACGCAACCATCGGCCACAACGTGACTGTAGTGAATCATTTTAACGTTACCTCAATGCAAACGCAGACATGCAGAACAGGACTGACGAGTCAAGTTTCTTGATTTGGAAAAAAAATCGTTAAAAAAACAACAAGGTGAATGACAAACACATCTTATTAATTTAGAGAAATATCTGAGGTGAATTCTTCTGTTTTGTCCTGACATCATTAACTCACATTAGCAGAAACCACATTGTTTTCAGTCTTTTATTCTTTATAATATAGGTCAGTAGGAAATATAAGAAACGGCTATTTATGACAACTTGAGTGGTCTTGGCTAGCCATTACAGAAAGGCCCTCTGATAAGAGCTGGAGAATCCGTTTGTCTGACAAACACTGAACAGAAGAGGGAAACAGGAACATATCCCACAGACAGATGAGGACTTTGTGTTGTGCAAACATCCATCAGCTACGTGTGCTCCCCCCCGCCTCTCTATTTCATCAATATGATTATTACATAAGATTACCACAGCTGAGATTACAGCTGCACAGTTCTCCTGGCTTTACCTGCCACACAAAAGGCAAACACAGAGGCGCAGGCACACAGAAGACTACAAATGGAGTCGTCCATCTAATGATTACACCGGGCAGCTCACACCGCGGCGTCTCGTGTTTGCACAGCTGGACGGAGAAAGTGGCGCTCCAGGATTGCACACATGTTGATGGTAATTAGACGGGCTGTCAGAGGAGGTTCATGCTGCGTTAGGAGCGTTGAGACCAACCGACAGCATACAGGTGCAGACTCAACAGGTGCGCCCGAGTTAGGATTTGAATTTAATTGAATTAACCTTTTATTTTACCAGGAAATAATCCCACTGAGATTCAGAATCTCTTTTTCAAGGGGAGTCCTGGCCGAGACAGCAGTCTAATAGTTCCATATTAAAATATACCGTGAAAAACAGACAACAGAAAACGACAAGAAAAGACAGCTGGCAATTTAACATCATCTCAACATCATCACCAGCAGCGCTCAGTAACAGCACATGTGCATTTAGTACTCAAATGGTCCTTTATCATAATTTTGAACTGTGTCATTGTTGGTAGGTAGTCTAATTTAAGATGATTCTGTGATTTATACCAAGATGAGAGTGCAAAAACTTTAAAGGCACTTTCACCGAAGACAGTTCGCGTTCGGGGAATAATTTGCCCATATGATCGAAGGATTGGGCAAAAATTACGACTCCAGTAGAATCGTTTCTTTATTGGAGTCGTTTGGAGGATTTGGTTTCAAATCCGATCATCGCTTCTCAATTTAATATGCGCAAGTTTTGGTTTCCGTAGCAGCCAGGCGCTTGTTGTGCTGCAGCCTTGGAGCACAGTTTTCCCATAAGTTTAGTAATTTTATGTATTTAATGTTTAAAAATATCGAAAATTAATATCGATATCGCAATATCACATTTTGTCAATATCGTGCAACCCTACATGTGACCCGTTTCAACTCCACCCCTCAAAGTATCGGAATCGAGAATCGATAAGAACTGGTGTCACTGCCCGATGTGAGTCGAGTGCAGATGTGAGTCGTGCACGCGTCACTTTGCGACAAGTAGCCTACGAGAGACTTCTGTAATGTCAACACAATAAAATGGATCTACTGATTCCAGCTTGTTAAATGTGAACATGTTCTAGTTTCTTCTCTCCTCTGTGACAGTAAACTGAATATTTTTGAATTGTGGACAAAACGAGACATTTAAAGACGTCATCTTGGGCTTTTGGGAAACACTGATTGACATTTTTCTCCATTTCAATTTTCAACAATCATTAGTTGCAGCCCTAGAATTGGGGTTGACTCAAGCATGATCATTATGCGCTCGGTGTGCTTCAACGCTTCCATCCTCTTTCCAGTTTCATGGCTTCCTCAAGTTCCCTTTTTTACTCTCCTTGTAAACACTCATTTCTCTTTCTCCCTTCCCCAATTCTCAGACACTCTTCCTCCTTTCTTTGTTTCCCAGTTTGCCTCGTTTCTATTTCCCACATTGACAGCTGCCTAGACATGACAGGAATATGTGGCTCCCTCCTTCTCTCCCTCCACATTATTAATGTTTCCGCTCCCTCGCCTCCCCTTCTCCCTCCCTGTCTTCCTCGGCATCCTCTCTGCTGCTGGGTTGATAACAGGCTGTCACAAGTGTTTAATGTTTGCTCAGAAAGTGCTGGCTGCTCCTCGGGGGGGGCACAGTTCTGCTGGTGGGTGGCTGACAGGCAGGAAAATGACAATTGCATTTGCAGGAGAAACACACATCTCAGGATAGAGAGAGAGAGAGAGAGAGAGAGAGAGAAAGAGAGAGAGAGAGAGAGAGAGGGACAGAGAGAGACAGAGAGAGTAATAGAGAGAGACAGGAACTGTGTGGAGCTGCCACAGACACAATCCTCAGTCTTCAATCAAAAGATTTGAAACTAAATGAAAATAAAATACAACACAAACTCTGTTATCAATCCCTGAACAGAGATATCCAATTGGCTGAATATCTCAAAACAAAAAATCCAAAAGAAATACGAATTTTAACAAAATACAGAGTCAGTGACCATGAGCTGGAAATTGAAAGAGGTCGACATTTAAAAGTGTGGAGACCAAGAGAGGAACACTTCCACCAGGATATCGTAACAGAATTACATTTCCTATGTACATGTCCCAAATATGAAGGCTTAAGAACCAAATATTTCCAAAAATTCGAAAAACATATACCTGGCTTCACTACCTACACTGAAGACAAAAAGCTTTCTTTTTTATTAGGGGAAGATAAAAACACGGCATGGTTAGCAGCTAAATATGTCTTCTCTTGCCACAATACAAGGCAAAACGAATAGAAAATTGTATAGATTATCATTTCTTTTCTAATTTATTATTTTAGTTATTTGTATTCTTTTTTTATATATTGTTTCAATGTACCCTCTGAGGGAACTGCACAGCAGTTTTGCATTTATATCATAATTATAATATGTTTACTTGTATTATTATTATTACTACGTCAGATGTATTTACTCCTTGTCATTTTATATGTATGTTTGTTGGCAACACAGATGTATTTTTTTGTCATGCCAATAAAGCAACTTGAAATTGAAAATTGAAAATTGACAGAGAGAGAGAGAAGAGAAAGAGAGAGTGATAGAGAGAGAGAAGAGACAGAGAGAGTGATAGAGAGAGAGAAGAGACAGAGAGAGTGATAGAGAGAGAGAGACAGAGAGACACAGAGTGATAGAGAGAGAGACAGACAGAGAGAGAGAGGGAGAGTGATAGAGAGAGAATGACAGAGAGAGAGAGAGTGATAGAGAGAGAGACAGACAGAGAGAGAATGACAGAGAGACAGACAGAGTGACAGAGAGAGAGAGAGAGTGATAGAGAGAGACAGAGTGAGAGTGATAGAGAGAGTAATAGAGATACACACACACACACACACACAAAGACACACAAAGACACACACACACACACACCTGTAATATTCTTGTTGTCATGTTGTTGCTGATATCCATCAGTTTTGTTCATATTGTTACATTTTGTTGACATGATTGTTGCTTTTATACAAATGTTAACTTAATGTTTTATTGTCAGCATCCTACTGGACTACTGGATGTTAATGTGTAACATGTTTCCCTGTTTATGTGCTTTAGCAATACTGTATGTCAATATGGTCATGCTAATAAAGCCTCTTTGAATTTGAGAGAGACAGAGAGATTGAGAGAGAGTGATAGAGAGAGAGAGACAGAACACTTCCTGCTTCAATGTAGCACATATACTGACATCAGAATTCAGTTCCTTATGAAAATTCTCCCAGATTTTGATACACTCTCTGACCTGACAAAGATGCAACATCTATTTGGAGAAAATAGTGTGAGCGCTGTAGAAGCAGCGAGATATGTGAGTGCATGTCACAGCCTGAGAGACAACCAGCACAACAACACCTAACATCTGTAGTTCATCTCCCCTCAGTTTACTCTTCCTTCTCCTTTAGTCCTCTACTTCAGTTTACTCTTCCTTCTCCTTTAGTCCTCTACTTCAGTTTACTCTTCCTTCTCCTTTAGTCCTCTAATTCAGTTTACTCTGCCTTCTCATTTACTCCTCTACTCCAGTTTACTCTTCCTTCTCCTTTAGTCCTCTACTTCAGTTTACTCTTCCTTCTCCTTTAGTCCTCTAATTCAGTTTACTCTGCCTTCTCATTTACTCCTCTACTCCAGTTTACTCTTCCTTCTCCTTTAGTCCTCTACTTCAGTTTACTCTTCCTTCTCCTTTAGTCCTCTAATTCAGTTTACTCTTCCTTCTCCTTTAGTCCTCTACTTCAGTTTACTCTTCCTTCTCCTTTAGTCCTCTACTTCAGTTTACTCTTCCTTCTCCTTTAGTCCTCTAATTCAGTTTACTCTGCCTTCTCATTTACTCCTCTACTCCAGTTTACTCTTCCTTCTCCTTTAGTCCTCTACTTCTCTGACTCCTCTACTTCTCTGACTCCAACAGATTCATTGATTATCAAAATTGTTTGCGATTAATTCAACAGTTGACAACTAATCGATTGACCTTCCCAGCTCGACTCCCCCGTGGTTTATCCGTCTTTTGATTGGACAGCGATGCTTACATGTGGAACTTAGTGCAAGGCAGTAAAGGGCAGCGGTATAAACAAACGCTGTAATTACACAACCCTAATGTGACAGGAGAGGAGAGAGAGCAGGGCCTAAAAAGGTTGCCAGTTTTATTAGATTAACTTGTTTCCGTAGCAATTGTTTGGCACGCTTGACTTGTATTTGAACTGACACTGACCTAAATTCCTCACTGTCTGACAGACAGTGGTCCAACAACACCACGAGCTCACAGGCTTTAAAGGTCCCACGGCATGAAAATGTCTCTTTATGAGGTTTTTTAACATTAATATGAGTTCCCCCAGCCTGCCTATGGTCCCCCAGTGGCTAGAAATGGTGATAGGTGTAAACCGAGCCCTGGGTATCCTGCTCTGCCTTTGAGAAAATGAAAGCTCAGATGGGCCAATCAGGAATCTTCTCCTTATGAGGTCATAAGGAGCAAGGTTACCTCCCCTTTCTCTGCTTTGCCTGCCCAGAGAATTTGGCCCACCCATGAGAGAGAGAGAGACATCATGGCTTTCAAACGAGCAAAGTGGCAGTTGGTCAAGGCCACACAGAGACTTCAGATACAGTATTAGGGGACCACTAAGGTCTTTATAAAAGAGACTTCAGATACAGTATTAGGGGACCACTAAGGTCTTTATAAAAGAGACTTCAGATACAGTATTAGGGGACCACTAAGGTCTTTATAAAAGAGACTTCAGATACAGTATTAGGGGACCACTAAGGTCTATATAAAAGAGACTTCAGATACAGTATTAGGGGACCACTAAGGTCTATATAAAAGACACTTCAGATACAGTATTAGGGGACCACTAAGGTCTATATAAAAGAGACTTCAGATACAGTATTAGGGGACCACTAAGGTCTTTATAAAAGAGACTTCAGATACAGTATTAGGGGACCACTAAGGTCTATATAAAAGAGACTTCAGATACAGTATTAGGGGACCACTAAGGTCTATATAAAAGAGACTTCAGATACAGTATTAGGGGACTGCAGGCATGTGACACGATCCCAGAGTGTGACACCACATTGCAACTCTGTGATCCAACACACGGATTAGGGTTGGGTACCTTTCGCATCTGAACCAATACCACTACCGATACCGGTACTTGGAATTCGGTTTCCCGGTACCCAACGGTACTTTTTTTGGGTACTTTCCCTCTGTAATTACAAAAAGATTATTTCAGTTGTAAAAATTATTCCAAACCAGAGATGCACCGATTACACCGATTTTTCATTGAGTTTGAACAGCCGATACCGATTTTAGCCGATTCCGATTTCATTTTTTCTAACCACTTTACAGCACACACAAATATTTATTTTCTATCTTTTCTTTAATACATTTTTTTTACATTTTGCATAGAACATTCTTTGAATAGATAATCGATCGCTATACTATATAACTATATAAATTACTCCTGGTGTGGGAAATTCACACACACACACACATATGATATTAATGCAATTTTATGCAATGACATTGCGGGAACTTGCAAAAATTTGATGAAAAAGAGAAAAAAAAGTGATTCCCCCCAACACCCTGCTTTTCGATGATGTTCATGTCACTTCATAACGTCACTTCATAACGTTCCCATGGCAACAAGAGAAAATGGCTGCTCTTGTGTGAAGTAAACGCAACATTTTTCAACTTTCTGAAATTTGCCACCTTTGATTTTACGTAAACCAATACACGGTAGTACCGACGATGGTTCGGTCGGTACCGGTAAAAGTACCGGATTAGGTACCCAACCCTAACACGGATACTTCAATCAACATCTCCACCACTTTATGGCACTATGTGTTCACATTACAGCGCTTTACTAAGTTTAAAATACTTCTATTTTAGATATATAATATATGATCTATTGGTGAAATAGCATTGATCACTAACATTTCAAATAATCCAGCAGAGGCAGGGACATATACACCAGAAAGGGGGAAAGTTGCTGATGCTCAAACTTCCCTGGGGGAGGACACCAGACCCCCCACTATGATATGACCCCCGCCTATATATATATATATAAATTCCCATAGAGGCAGGCAGATGTTTATTTTTAAAGGCCAGTTATTTCATGGATCCAGGATACCATGCATCCTGATAAAGTTCCCTTGGCCTTTGGAATTAAAATAGCCCCCCACATCATCACATACCCTTCACCATACCCCCCACATCATCACATACCCTTCACCATACCCCCACATCATCACATACCCTTCACCATACCCCCACATCATCACATACCCTTCACCATACCCCCACATCATCACATACCCTTCACCATACCTAGAGATTGGCATGGGGTACTTTCCATAAAATCATCTCTCAATGCAAATCAAACCAGATATTAGGCTAACTGACATAAAACCATGCCAATCTCTAGGTATGGTGAAGGGTATGTGATGATGTGGGGGTATGGTGAAGGGTATGTGATGATGTGGGGGTATGGTGAAGGGTATGTGATGATGTGGGGGTATGGTGAAGGGTATGTGATGATGGGGGGCTATTTTAATTCCAAAGGCCAAGGGAACTTTAACATAGGGGTGTGTATACTTATTTATTTACAATACATTACTCATTCACAATGAAAGGTCGGATTTTTCCTAATTTTTTTAATTAAGGCATTAAGATCAATTTCCAAAAGATGATTTTTTTTCTTTTTAGTCAACTTTAGCATGGGTATGCAAACTTATGAGCAGCACTGTATATATGCCTACAGTACAGTATACCCACTTCCATACATTAGACTACACCACTGATTTGCACCACAAATTGATGCAGAAAAGGCACTAATTGATGCATACAAATTCACCAGAATGCTCAAAATGTTATGTGTGTACCACCACCACCAATGTTGAAACAAAACCTACGCCCTTGTTGGTTGATTAGTTGTTACTTAACAGGCGCCGCTGCCGTGATACAGCGGTGCACGGACAGGAAGCTTCGCGGAAGAGACGGGAACGCGGAGAAAATGGATGTCACACCGTGAAGAAGAGAAAACCCGGTTAGAAGTCTGAATAATTAGCCTATCACAGGAGAGAGAGAGAGAGAGAGAGAGAGAGAGAGAGAGAGAGAGAGAAGAGAATAAGCTGCAGAGCTTTTCCACTCCCTCCTGACAGCGCGCGAGCAGCTCCGTGTGCAACAGTTGTCTGTCTCACTCAGCTCACCCAAAACAAAGGCAGCTGCGGAGTCATAAATGTGTCTGCTTTGTGTCCGAGTGTCCACCTACCTGATATCCCTCCGCCGACGACTATCACGTCGTAGGTGTTGCTGCCGGGCTCGGTCATGGTGCTGTCCGCTCCGCTCTGCCGCTGAACGCAGGGCGCCCGGGCGAGAGCATCTGTATTAAAAGCGCCGGCCAGTCCCACTCCCTCCAGACCCCGCCCACCCCCACTCAGACCTCGCCCACTCCACACTAGACTCCGCCCACGGATGGCAGAGCAGCGCACTGCCTTTGTGGACAGGGAGGATTATTTAATGTAGGAGGTGGCATGTGCCCGCAGAGAAATCACAATCAGAATCAGCTTTATTGGCCAGGTTTGCGTAAACAAACAAGGAATATGACTCCGGTTAATCTTTGCTCTCAATGTACAACACACACTTAACATATAAAGAATAAAAACAGAAAGGACAGTAAGAAATATATATATATATATATATATATATATATATCGAAATATACATGATATATGATATGAGGTGAGCAGAACAGTGTTGAGTGACATTGTTCAGTGTAACGGTGGGGGCTATTTCTGAGCGTTCAACAGAGCAACTGTCTTTGCGTCGGCTGGTTTTGGCGAACAGTGCCCTGTATCTCCTACCAGAGGGAAGGAGGTTGAACAGTTTGTGACCAGGATGTGAGGGGTCTGCAGAGATTTTTTGTGCCCCTTTTCCTGACCCAGGACCAGTACAGGTCCTGGATGGAGGGAAGGTCAGCTCCAAGGCCGGCGACAGACTGCGTGGCGTAAGCGTGTCAGCTGCGTGGCGTGTTCGTTTTTTATTTCGGCTCCCATGTTGACAGATTAGAGCTTGCACGCTGCCTGCATGACACGCATGTCTCATGCACGGCTCGAGCCGCGCCGAAAACGCGTGCCTGCTAGAAATAGAACCGACGCCTATTTTTCACGAGACACGCAAGTGTGTTGGAAGCGTTTCCAGGCAAAATAGAATAGGAAAAGATGTTTATATGTCATTTTGACACGACTACTTATTAATAAATGACATGTTGATGTTTGAAAGTCTCTAGGTTTTGACATGTATGTATGCCAGTATATATTTATGTTTAACATGAAGTACTACTGCTTGAGTGCAGTAAATCAATGGGAAACATCCATGTGTCCAGACAAGGCTAGCAGCAACAGCTCTGCGTCAGACACGTTTCTGGTGTGCAAAGACATAGAAAACGCCACGCAGCCGACACGCAACAGAAACAGCACGCTCACGCCACGCCGGTCCAATGATCCTCTCTGCAGCCCTAATTTCTCCGTTGCAGTGTGGCCCTGTCCCGTTTGGTGGCTGACCCAAACCAGACAGTGATGGAGGTGCAGATGACAGACTGGATGATGGCTGAGTAGAGAGTGGTCAGCAGCTCCCTTAGGCAGATTAAACTTCCTTAGCTGTCGCAGGAAGTATAACCTCTTTTCTGGACAGAGTCAATGTGGGGAGACCATTTTAGGTCCTGTGAGATGGTTGAACCCAGGAATCTAAAAGGGTTTAACTCCAGGTGGTTCTGACTGCACCATTGGACCAGCTGTCATCACTATGGTGCTAAAACAGTATCATAAGTATTTGTAACTTGTGAAACACAATGCACAAATAAATGCAGAGGGTCTGTGTACGTTTTGATAGTTTGTTTTTTTCGTTTGAACCACAAAACAAAATAAGGAGAAACCAGCTTTTTTTTTTCGTTTGTCGTTTCAAACCAAAAACAAAGAAACGGTAAAAAAAAAGAGCCGTTCTCCGTTTTTGGTTTCTGAATCCAAAAACGAAAAAAACGACTAAACCAAATTCAAATAACGTTCCGATTTTGGTTTTTTGAGATTCCTTTTTTTATTTCTCCGTTTGAATTTATACATTAAAAGAAAGACAGGCTGGCCACGTGACCCGGAAGTAATAGTAAATAAAGCCTATAAAAATAAAACCCAAGCTTTTAGAACGGTCATAATATGCAGCACTAACGTTATACCAGAGTAACGTTAGAATAAAAAAAAATCAATCAATAAATAGGCTTATATAACCTGGACCGAAAGAAATAGGTTAGCAACAGTAGTTTATTACAGTGCTTTAAGCGTGCCTTCCACGTACACATAACCAGTCACGTTTAATGAGCACATGCATTGTTTGGTTCAATACAGTTGGTTTAGTTAACCTAGAACTTATTGTGTGTGCAGAGTTGTTACTGTTAGCACTATATTATATAATTAAATTAATATTTAATGTGGTTTCCACCGTAATGGACCAAACTGTTCCCCCTTTCTACCAGCAGGGTAGGAAGGTAAATATGGTGCAAAAGGTGAGAGCTTGTAGAATACAATGTGAGAACTTTCAGAACAACAAATCTGAACTTGTAAATTTGCACTTATATATCACACACGAATTTGAAGTCGCAAAAAAAATATTCACAAATGTGTAGATTGATATTTGCATGAACACAATGACAGCTGCAAACTTGTAATGTAAAATACTTTATTTCTTTTTACTCAGGTTCATTTTCCATCACAACCACAACTCAGTGATTACAACCTATCACTGCAACTTCACATATGTGCTCTCTCGCATCACAAAGTGGCAAATCTGCGCCTCGACTTTTGCAACACTTCTTGCGATACATTTGGTGCAAAACTAATTTGTAACTGGACTGTGGCTGTGGAGCTCTGAGCCAACGGAACGGGGAAAGCAGGGTTTCTATAACTTTCTATTAATAACTTGAGATAATATGGACATGTCTGCTGTTTTCTAGCCAAAGTTACATAGGGGATACACAAAATATCAGGCCATTTTTCACCTGATATTATGTGTATCCCCTCCCCTACCATGCAAAGGGTCTTATAATGGCTAAGCCTAATACTTTAAAGCCACTGAGGGATATACAGACTTCAAACAAACTGTCTATGGATAGTAAACTAGCTGACACATTCTCTTCTACCTTACAACGCTCAGTAGCCTACTTGTGAAATCATAGATTCCAATAGTCATCGTTGCATTTTGATGGACATTTATTGATTACAATGCTTTTGAATGAACGTGCAATAAAACATATGTCCATTAAGCTCCACCAACAAACATTTACACATCCACATTAGCGTTGCGGTGTGTTGCGATTTGATGCAGTCAAAACTATTTGTGCTCGGCAACTAGCTCAGTTGGTAGAGCGGGCGGCCATACGTAGAGGTTTACACCTCGACGCAGCCGCGGCCCTTTGCTGCAGGTCATTCCCCCCTCTCTCTCCCCTTTCATGTCTTCAGCTGTCCTGTCAAAAAAAGGCCTAGAATGCCCAAAAACATAATGTTAATGGGGTGCTGCTCCTCCGATGAACAGCACCCCATTTTACCTGCTTAAAGGTTCCTACCTAAATAGACATCACTCAAAAGCACACTAGTGACACCAGTGGACAATTTGTGTCCTACACCCAATATATTTATGTGCATTTTATTACCATTGTGACTGAACTCGATGCCTACATTTTTTAGTCTATATTCATTATCATAATTTGGGGTCATAATTAGGCTAGGACCCCAGGACAACAAGAACGACATCAAAGCCAAAAATTACAATTTCCCATGGTCACGTTACATGACGTCTGAGGTCAGAGGCTAAGGTTATTACCAGTCAAGAAACTACTGTCAGTATTCAACGTCGCTCAAAATGGATTCTGAAGAATACCAAAAGATAGTTAATTATAAAGTGAAACGCCAGTATCCAGCAAACTTGTCAAAAACCAAAAAGTTGCTCCTTCGCAGAAAAGCTGGCCTTTATGATGTTGAAGGTAGGTTGATTTATATTTATTTTGAGTTTGAAACTTTCTTTGATAATTTTGCTACTCCGCCAGTTAACAAGCACAGGCCGTTATAATGTTGTAATTACAGTGGCAGAGGCCATAGCCTATTCAAATAAATGTTTAGGCTACTGTAAAGCTTAAAGCATTGTGTCTTAATCAAGTTTATTGCAAAAAACCTTTTACGCCTGTGTACATTTCTTTCTATAGGTCTTTCTTAAAAAAGATCGATTTATAAATGATGTGCAAATAATTCTTCAAGCTTGTATTATTACCATGGTGATTACCAGGTAGGTGTATTAGGTTTGATGTAAATTTGTAAGCAAGCATGTTTTTTGTCGACATTTAGGGGACGAGCTTTACTACACCCGCTATAAAGGGACTGCAAAATCTGTGAAAACAAAAGTGGTCTGTGGTGCTGGTGAAGCAGACAACATTTTTTATGACTTTCATGCCAGCCCCATAGGGGCACACTGTGGCCAGACCAAAACCCGGGAGAGCATATCCCGCAGATTTTACTGGCTTGGGATGTCAGTTGATATCAACAAGTGGGTAAGTCAGCAATATTAACTGTATGTTATTATTCTATAACAAAGCTTGTCATTTCATTGGTCTTATTTTTCTATATTCTTAAAATTATTTATAAAAACGTTTTCGTATTGTTTAAAGTATGTGTTTATAATTTCCAGGTTTCCCGATGCTCTGCATGCCAGGTGGCTACCATAACAATAAAAAAGCCAACAGAGTACACCCCAATAAAGGTTAGTTAGTTATTCCAAAAAATGTAAAAGGCTTTTTAAAAAAGTAGTTTGTATGTCAAAGAATTCTAAAAACATTGAATTAAAAATATTAAATAAAAAACATCAACATACATATACATTAACTGACCACTGAATGGAAACCGTCATAATCCTACCATTCAATGATTAGGCTACTAATCATTTGCAAATATTAACAATTGTACTCTTTGCCTTAAAAGTAAGCAGAAGATAATGTTCCTCAGGACATTTACCATGAAGATCCATTTTCTAGAACGCAAGAATATGAAGCGTAAATATCTCTTTCACTCTGTTCCTCCCTCTCTCTCATTGGCTAAATATGAATTTCCTGAGTCATATTAACTTCCACTACTCGCTTTTAATGCAAAGTGTACAGGTGTTCGTTTTTGCAAATGACAAGTGACACATTGAATGGTTTCATTTAAGAGCAGTAGTTCATAAATGTATATTTTTAGACTATCATTTAGTCAGTCCGCTATTATCTGTCACGCTTTTTCTCGCGTTTTTTTATTTTTTATAGAGGACGAGTTTCCTTCTCTACATATTATATGCCTTGCTCCCTGGTATATATGGACATAGAAAATAAAGACACTGAAGAAATTGCACTGTAAAATCTAGAAACTATAAAGATAATAAAGTGATAAATTCCATGCACACTATTAACATGAATGGAACAGAGTATATTCATCAGTTATTTCCCCCCAGGCAAAATATAAGGTCAAAAACCATTGAGGTGTCCTCTCCCTGTTGTTACATGAATGTACAGTAGCCTACATCACTAGATAGTTACTGGTCCAGTGAACTAAGTCTATAACTTGGGAGGATTGTACAGTTAGGATATGTTCTTAAAATTGTACAATCCTCCCAAATTATAGTCCCAGTTTACTGGACAACACAAATTGTGTGCTAAGAATGCCAAATACAATGCACATGGAAGCAGAACAAACATGATCCTTATTGTTAAAGAATAAAAAAAGAAATTATAAACTAAAATAATTTAAGGTGCATTGGGGAACTATAGAAATGTACAGCATTGTATGTATTGCCCTTAGTAACAGACTTTATTTAAAACTCATTTGAAATTTTATCATCCATCCATCCATCCATCCATCCATCCATCCATCTTCGTCCGCTTATCCGGTGTCGGGTCGCGGGGGGAGCAGCTCCAGCAGGGGACCCCAAACTTCCCTTTCCCGAGCAACATTAACCAGCTCCGACTGGGGGATCCCGAGGCGTTCCCAGGCCAGGTTGGAGATATAATCCCTCCACCTAGTCCTGGGTCTTCCCCGAGGCCTCCTCCCAGCTGGACGTGCCTGGAACACCTCCCTAGGGAGGCGCCCAGGGGGCATCCTTACCAGATGCCCGAACCACCTCAACTGGCTCCTTTCGACGCAGCGAGCAGCGGCTCTACTCCGAGCTCCTCACGGATGACTGGCTTCTCACCCTATCTCTAAGGGAGACGCCAGCCACCCTCCTGAGGAAACCCATTTCAGCCGCTTGTACCCTGGATCTCGTTCTTTCGGTCATGACCCAGCCTTCATGACCATAGGTGAGGGTAGGAACGAAAAACTGACCGGTAGATCGAGAGCTTTGCCTTCTGGCTCAGCTCTCTTTTCGTCACAACGGTGCGATAGATTGAATGCAATACCGCACCCGCTGCGCCCGATTCTCCGACCAATCTCCCGCTCCATTGTCCCCTCACTCGCGAACAAAACCCCAAGGTACTTGAACTCCTTCACTTGGGGTAAGGACTCATTCCCTACCTGGAGAAGGCATTCCATCGGTTTCCTGCTGAGAACCATGGCCTCCGATTTAGAGGTGCTGATCCTCATCCCAACCGCTTCACACTCGGTTTGCGAACCGATCCAGTGAGTGCTGAAGGTCGCAGGCCGATGATGCCATCAGGACCACATCATCTGCAAAGAGCAGCGATGAGATCCCCAGCCCACCAAACTGCAACCCCTCCCCACCCCGACTACGCCTCGATATCCTGTCCATAAATATTACAAACAGGATTGGTGACAAAGCGCAGCCCTGGCGGAGGCCAACCCTCACCTGAAACGAGTCCGACTTACTACCGAGAACCCGGACACAGCTCTCACTTTGGTCATACAGAGATTGGATGGCCCTGAGTAGAGACCCCCTCACCCCATACTCCCGCAGCACCTCCCACAGTATCTCCCGGGGGACCCGGTCATACGCCTTCTCCAAATCCACAAAACACATGTAGACCGGTTGGGCATACTCCCAGGCTCCCTCCAGGATCCTTGCGAGAGTGAAGAGCTGGTCCGTTGTTCCACGACCAGGACGGAATCCGCATTGTTCCTCCTCAACCCGAGGTTCGACTATCGGCCGAACCCTCCTTTCCAGCACCTTGGAGTAGACTTTACCAGGGAGGCTGAGAAGTGTGATACCCCTATAATTGGCACACACCCTCTGGTCCCCTTTTTTAAAGAGGAACCACCACCCCAGTCTGCCACTCCTTTGGCACCGTCCCAGACTTCCACGCAATGTTGAAGAGGCGTGTCAACCAGGACAACCCCTCCACACCCAGAGCCTTGAGCATTTCTGGACGGATCTCATCAATCCCCGGGGCTTTGCCACTGTGTAGTTGTTTGACTACATCAGTGACTTCCGCCTGGGAAATCGACGACAATCCCCGTTATCCTCCAGCTCTGCCTCTAACATAGAGGGCGTATTAGTCGGATTCAGGAGTTCCTCAAAGTGCTCCCTCCACCGCCCTATTACCTCCTCAGTGTAGGTCAACAGTGTCCCATCCTTACTGTACACAGCTTGGATGGTTCCCCGCTCCCCCTCCTGAGGTGGCGAACAGTTTTCCAGAAACACTTTGGTGCCGACCGAAAGTCCTTCTCCATGTCTTCTCCAAACTTCTCCCACACCCGCTGCTTTGCCTCTTTCACGGCAGAGGCTGCAGCCCTTCGGGCCCTTCGGGTACCCTGCAACTGCCTCCGGAGTCCTCCGAGATAACATATCCCGGAAGGACTCCTTCTTCAGTCGGACGGCTTCCCTGACCACTGGTGTCCACCACGGTGTTCGTGGGTTACCGCCCCTTGAGGCACCTAAGATCCTAAGACCACAGCTCCTCGCCGCAGCTTCAGCAATGGAAACTTTGAACATTGTCCACTCGGGTTCAATGCCCCCAGCCTCCACAGGGATGCACGAAAAGCTCCGCCGGAGGTGTGAGTTGAAAGTCTGTCGGACAGGGGCCTCCTCCAGACGTTCCCAATTTACCCGCACTACACGTTTGGGCTTACCAGGTCTGTCCAGAGTCTTCCCCACCCCTGACCCAACTCACCACCAGATGGTGATCGGTTGACAGCTCTGCCCCTCTCTTCACCCGAGTGTCCAAAACATACGGCCTCAGATCAGATGAAACGATTATGAAATCGATCATTGACCTTCGGCCTAGGGTGCTCTGGTACCAGGTACACTTATGAGCATCCCTATGTTCGAACATGGTGTTCAATTATAGACAATCCATGACTAGCACAGAAGTCCAACAACAAACAACCACTCTGGTTTAGATCAGGGAGGCCGTTCCTCCCAATCACGCCTCCAGGTGTCTCCATCATTGCCCACGTGCGTTGAAGTCCCCCAGCAGAACAATGGAGTCCCCCACTGGAGCCCCATGCAGGACTCCAGTCAAGGTCTCCAAGAAGGCCGAATACTCCGAACTCCTGTTTGGTGCATATGCACAAACAACAGTCAGAGTTTTCCCCCAACCCGCAGGCGTGGGAGGCGACCCTCTCGTCCACCGGGTAAACTCCAACACAGCGGCGCTCAGCCGGGGCTTGTGAGTATCCCCACACCCGCCCGGCGCCTCACACCCTGGGCAACTCCGAGAAGAAAAGAGTCCAACCCCTATCCAGGAGTATGGTTCCAGAACCGAGACTGTGCGTGAGGTAAGCCCCACCAGATCTAACCGGTAGCGCCCACCTCCCGCACCAGTTCCGGCTCCTTCCCCACAGAGAGGTGACGTTCCACGTCCCCAGAGCCAGCGTCTGCCGCCCGGGTCTGGTCCGTCCGAGGCCCCTGACCTTCACTGCCACCCATGTGGCATCGCACCCGACCCCAACGGTTCCTCCCACAGGTGGTGGGCCCATGGGCTGGAGAGATGGGAGCCACGTAGCTTGTTCGGGCTGTGCCCGGCCGGGCTCCGTGGCAAACCCGCCACCAGGCGCTCGCCCGACGAGCCCGCCCGTCTGGGCCTGGCTCCAGACGGGGCCCCGGGCTTCCTCCGGGCAGGGTCACTCCATCTCTACCTTGCTTCTTCATTGGGGTTTTTGAACCATTCTTTGTCTGGCCCCTCACCTGAGACCACTTTGCCTTGGGAGACCCTACCAGGAGCACAAAGCTCCAGACAACACAGCCCTCAGGTTCACAGAGACACACAAACCTCTCCACCACGATAAGGTGATGGTTCACGGAGAAGCGGAAATTTTATCAGCCTTTTCTAATTATCTCAACAACTGCCATAATATATTCATACATTCTTACAATATGAACAGCAGTCTTCATACAGCAATAAAAAAGTAACAATGACAAATTTATAATTATAAAAAAAAATAATGGTCACAACTTTAAATAATAACAGTACTTAAATGAACAGCAATATGCACCTGTTGTATTTTAATCCAGGCTGATAAGAAAAGGGTAAAACCACTGCTGAGTGAACAGAAAAGGTTCCAGGATTAAATAAATCCTGGCTGTTAGCCTGGTCAGGACCAGGCTAGCTGCACAGAATAAATCTCCATGGTGATTTATGTGCCTCTGCTTTCGTGAAACCGAGTCAAGGCTAAATTCATCCAGGATAACCAGGAAATCCCGGCTTAATCCCTTATCTTGGTTTTGTGAAACAGGCCCCAGGTCGGAAAATTGTCCACAACAAAAAATGGACATCAATATATTTGTGTCATGATCGACTATTTTACTAAATGGCTACAGGCTTACCCTCTCAAATCGAAGTCCGCCAAGGAGGTGACTTCTAGCATCCTAAAATCTGTCCATCAGTTTGAAGCCCCCAAAAGGATTTTAACTGACCAGGGCAAAGAATTTGTCAATTCCGTAAGTAGCCTACTTCACTCCTAGCCAAAAATTCTGTACATGTTGTTGATATACCAACTATTACTGTAACAAAATGTATGTTATGATTTTGGCTTATGTTTGCAGATCAATAAGACAGTTTGTGAGATTTTAAAAATCAAAAAGGAGCCTGTGCTCACCTTATCATCCACAAACTAATGGTTTGGTTGAGCGGATGAATGGCACAATTCAGAGGTGAGCTCTTTGTTTTACTACATTAAGATTTTATACTTATGTGTCATAACAGCCTTATACTATTCAATTTAATATTTACACTGAAATGGCATACATAGAAATGTATAAATACAATAAAAAAGAAGAAGATCACAGTCATAAATATTATGATGATTATGTCATAAATGTTTGTCTTCATTGTCAGAGCCCTGAGCAAACTGGTGGGTCCGCATACAGATACTTGGAACGATTATCTGGATGCTGTAATGTTTGGTCTCCGAACAAAAAAACAAACAACAACATTTTCTCCCTACTACCTGATGTTCGGCAGAGAGGCTCGATATCCATCGGAAGTCCCTGAGCATTACATGGTTGTTTTCTCATATATTTTTATTTTTTCAATCCTTTTTTCTATCTCTATCTCTCTATTTGTGTATATGACAGACATGCATAACACACCCTTATGTAAGGGTTTAATGGAAATGTCATTTTGGTTATAGCTGGACAGCACTGTGGAGGAGGTTGTGGGGCAGGAAGTTGTGGCCCAAGACATACAAGAACAACAACAGTTAATGGACCTTGTTCAACAAAACCTGGCCAAGGGACATGAAAAAACAAAAAACAAAAAGGAAAAGCCAGTGAGAAAAGCCCAGTCTTCCAAGTCGGGGACAGTGTTTTGAGGCAAAACATTAGGAGCCAACAAAGGAAGGGGGGGAAATTGGAGGCAAATTTTGTAGGGCCATTCATAATTATGGCAGTGGAACATAAAAGTGCTGATCTGCAGGATGAGATTGGAGCACTCCTGTGCAAAAAAAACATTGACCAGCTCAAACACAACATTAGGGAAACCCCCCGAGTGCCACACTGGGGGGATAAAACTAAACGTAACACTCCATTTTCAGTATACAAACCAATCATTTTCTTGTCTGTCCTGTTTCTGTGACCAACACATCTCCAAAAAGTTGGGGCCAGGTCATGTTTACCTCTCTTCATCACCTCCTCTTTAACCAAGACTCTGGTAACTGAGAACACCACTTTTTTATATTTTTAATGTGAAATGTTTTGCCATTCTTTGCTAATGTATGATTAAATGTGTGACATTTCACCACTCCTTTAAGCATTTCACAATTTTTCCAGTCTTTTGTTGGCAGTGTGTCCCAACTTTTTTTTCAACATGTTGCTGGCATCATATTCCAAATGAGCACAGAAAATTAAATAATTTTACTTAATTAAATATCGGGTTTCGAGGTGAATCCTCACATTCTGTTTCTATTTTCATTTTACACAGCGTCACAACTTTTTTTTAGAAGGTGTTGTAGATTATTGTAATTATTTCTTTTTACATTGTTTTTGACAGATGTACAGGATGCTTGGGCAGGAAGCGATGCCCATGTCCTGCTCTCCAAAATAGGGGCCTATAAGTTATTTTATTGGGACATCAAGAGGACTGGTCCCAACATGGAGTTGGAAAGTGAGGTGAGATGATGTTATTTAAACATTTTTGGAAATTAAATGTAGATGCTAATTTGTCAACTATAGAGCTATCAGCACATTTTTATGAAAAACAATATAATATGTTTAATATTTGTTCACAGTCAATAAATGCACATCTGGCTGTATTGGTGCGTAACCATAATCGTGAAAACACAGCCATGGCAGCATTTATAGACTCATTTGCTATGACAGCCATCTGGAGCAGGGGGACTCCAAGACTCAAGGTCTGTAATTGGTATCATATATCTCATGGATGTACTCTATTGAACTCTTCAGATTACTTGAAATGGCCATGATATAAAGTATAACATTTTTGGAATAACTTAAAATATAAGTACTTGTATTTTTTTTCATTAAGAAAGATTAACACACAGTCAGCTGATAAGAGAGCAGTTGAGAGCAGTATTGAAAGACGAATAAGAATAAATGGATGCAATCCTGCATAAAGTTGCACTTATCTTCCTTCCAACATTTTTTTATTCAATTTTAGATGAAACCCCAGGAGTACAACATTGTTGTGGGCATTATAAATGACCATCACCACTGGACACTAGCGGTAGAACAAATTCTAAACATCATAAATCTGCAAAAACTTTCATGTCAAGAAAAAATGTATTGCTTATTTTTTATAATGCTTATTTCTTAACTATGAAGGTAATTTACCCAGGATCCAAGAAGTCAATATTCTTGGATCCGCTGGGAGAGTCCAAAAAAGACATCCAAAGATGTTTGGAAACAACAAGGTAAGGATTGCTAAAACTTTACATTTTTTGTCTTATGTCCACTTTACATGAAAAAAATGACAGTGGACATAAATATATGAAATATACTGTATATATTATAATTTGCATGCCGCACTGCCAACATTAATGATTATAATCTTTTTTTAATATTATTGTCTTTAGGGCATTCATGCGAAAAAAGGGATGCAATGTCTCAAGGTGGAGATGTGAGACAGTCCAGCATCCGAAACAGTCCGACTCCACCTCTTGTGGGGTCTTTGCCCTGAAAGTATGTTACTAACCAGACGAGTGTCCTCCCTCTCATATCAATGTATAATACCACTGATGTCCTGTTATAAATGTTAGACAAAAAATTGTTTTTAAGACAACCAATGACTTTAACAAAAATGTTTTTCACTGACAACTGATTTGTCTCTGTAAGGCTTTATATACATGTATGTTTTTTGTTACTGACAGGATGTAATTTGGATCCCCCTAATGTCAATTTGTCTTTAGTTTGCAGAGCTACTTTTAAAAAAAACAAGAAGTAGATTTTCCTGCAAATCCACAGGACTTTAACCAATACAGGCTGCAAATCGCCACCACTCTCCTCCTACAGAGTGGTAAGTATTATGCTTTTATGAGATGTGTTGTTAAATGAAATAATCACTTTTACAGTTGCTGTCAAAATACAATATGCACTTGTCAGAATCATTCTAAATTAACCTAAATATTATAATAATGTGGATACATGACGAAAATAAGCAGGCTTGCTGTTTTTCTGTTTTTCTGTTCAACAGATGACCTGACAGAGACGTGTCACTTTTGTGGGGAGGTGGAGCATGCTTCGGACTGTAATTGGGTAACAAAACCAATAACCGTAAAAAGATGCAATTTTATAATATGATATCAGATATGTTCTGTTACTGCCATTTTGCTGAAAATGGTGATACTATAGTTCTTGACAAATTTTTTTGCTAGGTTGGGAGGACTAAGATTTCTGTTTTTTTTCAGCTCCTTATGAAATACAGCTACGGTATATTAACATTAGATCTGTAACACAAGAATGAAAATGTGTAACTTCTCATTGAAGACAGACATTTTCTTTTTTTTCCAGATTCAATGTGACCTTTGCTGCCGTTGGTTCCACCATTTCTGCGTTAAAAGCCCACCAACAGAGGGATCATTCATTTGTTCCACATGTGTGACATGAACCCAATTCTCTGTCCCTCTTTCCCCCTCTCTCTCTCTCTCTCTCCCTCCAGTGTAATTTGTGCATTTTGTAGTTGTTAATTGTGTATTTGAGGGCCTAAACAGACACTTGTTTTAGGTAATGTTCTTTATTATAATTTTCGTAAAGCCTAGTCCTTTTTCTAAGATTTTGTGTAATTTAATTTTTTTTACAAGTCAGTTAGCGCTTGTTGGGTAAAGGCCTATTTACTGTATTGATTTTTTTTAAACAGCTTTTGAACTTAATAAAAATCAAACCAAAAACACACTAACATACATGATGACAGGACAGATCTTTGCTTGTTAGGAGAGGGGATACACAAAATATCAGGTGAAAAATGGCCTGATATTTTGTGTATCCCCTATGTAACTTTGGCTAGAAAACAGCAGACATGTCCATATTTTGTCTCAAGTTAGTTATGTGACTTTGTACAGTCAGAAAATAATACACATGATGGCACTCTTGTTATGATGTGATACTATAAATAAAATTTAATTTAAGCTATTGATTCGTGTTCACTGGGACATTTTTCTCATTTTTTTCCCAGGTGGCCAGCATGAAAATGTAAACTAATGTATTTCAGTGGGAAGCACATGTCGTGATCACAGCAGGTTGGTTGGGGGGGATGGATGGGTCAATCAACACAGGACCTTGTCCCGCGTGTTTTGTTTTGTTTCCTTCCTAATCACAACCGTGCTGTTTTTGTCGCGCGTCCCCCGCGTCCGTCTCCCAGTGTGTGAGGCGTCCTTTCCCCCGATGTTTTTGTCCTAAACCCAACCTCCACCATCCCTTGTCCCCCAGAGACCGCGGATCGTGTCCCGGGATATGTGACATTTGCTTTCCCCGTTAATCTTTTCCTAAACCCAACCTACGTATAAATGCTTCCCATTTCGTGCTGGCCACCATGAAAAAAAAACGAGATAAACGTGTTGTTGTAAAGGAATCAAAAGATAGAAAAAATAACGTGACAATTTCACGAACTGCCGTGAGACCGTGTTGGAACTTCAGGAGTTTTACAGACGTTACTGAGGTTCTTTGAGGTGCAGTCATTAGTGTCAAAGTAAAATGACGTTTCACCTAAGTTACCCGCAGAATCAAGGGCGTAGGTTTGGTTTCAACATGTGGGGGATTGACACATAATCTGGGGGGTCATCCCTCCAGAAAAAAATATTGAGCGTCAAACACTTCATTTCCTGTGTTCTGGTGAATTTTTCTGTAACAAATTGTGTTATCTGTTAGAGAATGAGACCGTGTTAAAGGAATACGCCACCGTTTGTGGAAATAGTTCTTATCACGGTCTCCCCTGGCTGTAGATAGGTGGGCCTACGCATTTTTTTGTCTCAGTGCGAGTAATTAGGTTGGTTTTTTTTTGTCTTTTGTTGGCTCACTTTTACTCACAACATGCTAACCGGCAACATAGGATTCCATTCACTACGCTAAGCTAACTAGCGGCGGCGCTGCCAGTGTTGCACCGGACTAAAACAACGCATGCACAAAAAATGCGTTGGCCCACCTATCTACAGCTAGATAGGTGGGTCTCATTTGGCTCTCTAGGCAACACAGTAATTCACTTTGGAAGTCCAGAGTGTGCAGATGATGACTCAAAGGCTATGACATGTTATCTTTTATATACTGCATATATATATACACACACACACACAGTGTTTTCCTGAGCTTTGTGGAAGACTTAGGTACGCTCACGATTTTAAAAAACACAATTTCCCCAAACATTTTGTGGTTTTTGTGTCTCTTTGCAGCCATGTTGTGTCTCTTTTTGGTCATTTTTCTATCCTTTGGGGTAGTTTTAGGTCTCTGTGGTCATTTGGTGTCTCTTTGTAGTCAGTTTGTGGTAGTTTTGCGTCACCATGTCTGTGTCTAAAACGTTGGAAAAGCTAGAGCAGAAAATACATAAATAACATTTAAAAAGCTTAAAGACCAAACTTAAAGCTAAAGATCATCAGATCTGAGGAAAGTCTTTCAGTTACATTCATTCGGCTCGGGTGCTGCACCTAAACCTTCCTGTATACTGGCAGGTGAAACCCCTGTATACTGGTGTGTAATATGGCATGAGCTGGCTGTTCTTTAGTTTCTGGTGCCCTCTGGTGGTCGGTCGGTCGCTTACAGCTGAGCCTGTATAGGGCTGATCTTTGCACTTGTTGTATGGCGGGGGTTCCCAAAGTGGGGTCCGGTCTGGGGAAGGGGTCCACAGAAAAAAAGGGGAATTATTTATGTTCACTATAATTCCATCC
Organism: Perca flavescens; assembly: GCF_004354835.1. Taxonomy (NCBI): domain Eukaryota; kingdom Metazoa; phylum Chordata; class Actinopteri; order Perciformes; family Percidae; genus Perca; species Perca flavescens. Next base: position 7,125,514 of record NC_041341.1, read on the forward strand.
ATGAGCAATATAATGACAGGGATCATCGAGGAGCTATGGGCGAGGAAACACGAGAGCAGCCTGCTGCTCCTTGCTCCTCTGGGCAGAAATGAGAGCTTTGAGACGGCCTGTGGAGTCGAGGAGCTATCAAATAAAGGGCCATGAGATTCAGCTATTTGCTCGTTGCCTCTCTCCTCCGATGATTTCCTTGCGTCTCTCCCGGGCCTCCTCGGTGGGAGGGACTAAGGCGCGAGGAAGGGAGGCAAGTGGAGGAGTCGAGGAGGCAATTTCAGCGACATGAGAAGCTCCACAGATGACCACGGAAATGCAAATCGACCACAAACCGACGCAAAAAATTTGACCCAAAACAATCAAAAACATACACATGACTAGAAATTACCCAAAATGACTACAAAGAGACAGAAAAGGACTACAGAGAGCAAAACGACCTACATAGAAACAAAAAGATTACAATAATATGAGATATATATATATATATATATATATTAACATTATTATAAGATGTTGCTGCTTTATTAACAAAACACAAATAGCATGTTGCTACTGGTAAAAAACAAACACTCTGCTCTTAGGGCCGTTCACACTGCCTGCGTGGCGTTACGGTAACATCTATTTGACCGTGCAACACTTCTGTCTCCACTCTATTCCTATGGGTGACGTCAAGCGCCTTCAATGTGCACGCAAAGCATCCTGGGAAGGCTGCGCTGCTTTTGAAAAAATGCTGCACGGCAAAAAGCTGGCCGATGCCCGTCTTTATGCAAATGAATCCATTGAACGCCACGCGACTATCCAATAGAAGTAGACGATAATCTTTCAAACTGACCTTTCTCGATCTGAAATGAAGACAGATACAGCAACTGCATGGCCTATTTCTCACTTAAAATGTTTTCAGAAACACTAATTTCGTAAAATACGAGATTGTATTCTCAACGCGCCGCCACTCGGTTGAAATTCTCGAGCAGCCAGACCCACGTCGCGCGTTCGTCCAATCCGCTGCCGGTCAAGGGCGTGGAGCATCAGCGTGTCAGCTGCGTGAAGTATCCGTTCATATTTGGGCTCCCATGTTAACAGGTTAGAGCTTGCACACTGCCTGTGTGACACAGCTCGAGCTAGAAATAGAACCGACACCTATTTTTCACACGACACGCAAGCGTGTTGGAAGAGTTTCCAGGAAAAATAGAATAGGAGAAGATGTTTATATGTCATTTTGACACAAATACATTTAATAAATGACATGTTGATGTTTGAAAGTTTCGAGGTTTTGACATAAATGCAGACATATAAATGTAATTTAAAAAAATAATAAATCATTATCGATTTTCAAATATTGCACCGGTCAATACAGAATGAAATATTCTGGAGCCTATTTTGCCGTCAATACTGCCGACGTTGTCTTTGCTGTAATCAAATCAGTATATATTTATGTTTATGGGAAACATCCATGTGTACAGACAAGGCTAGCAGCAGCAGCAGCAGCGCCGCGTCAGACACATTTCTGGTGTGCAAAGACGTAGAAAACGCTCACACCACGCTTACGCCATGCAGCCAGCGTGCAGGACCATGACGTTTCTGTGTCTACCTGTTTGTGGGCCGTTTGAACGATGAACTTCCGGCCTCCTGCGGATCAGTAAAGTGTGGTCTTCATCAGGCCGACAGTGCAGCTGTGGAGGCTGCCAGCAGAGGTAATAATAATACAGACTATCAGGCTATATGAGCTACAGGTGTGTGTAGTGTGGCTTGTCAGCAGAGGGCAGCAACAGCCAAGAGTCTATTGTACAGCAGGGTCTCCCAAAGCCCCCCCTATCAATTATCCAGGTCCCTTACCTCATCCCTCTACAAAACACATGAGGTGCTTTTCATGGCGCTTAGATTGCCTCCTTGACTCCTCCACTTGCCTTCCTCCCCATCAACTAAGATGTGGGCTAATTTTGCCCTGAATATATGAGTGATTAGGCCCTATTATTGTTATGCTGATTATAATTGTCATTAACATTGTTATCAAAAATCATCAAAAGAACATTGAATGAAAAATGTTCGACGTCTATGTTCAGAGAATAATTAAAGATACATTATGTTAATGTTTAATGGAGACTTTAATGTTCATGACAAGACTGATTTATAACGCTGCAGTACGGAGTTCATTTAAAGGCCGACTGTCGGCAGAAAAGGCAGTCAGACTGATCAGTCGGCTCCCCGAGGTCCAAAAAGTGAAACAGACATCAGATACAGTATTAGGGGACCACTAAGGTCTATATAAAAGAGACTTCAGATACAGTATTAGGGGACCACTAAGGCCTATATAAAAGAGACTTCAGATACAGTATTAGGGGACCACTAAGGTCTATATAAAAGAGACTTCAGATACAGTATTAGGGGACCACTAAGGTCTATATAAAAGAGACTTCAGATACAGTATTAGGGGACCACTAAGGTCTATATAAAAGAGACTTCAGATACACTATTAGGGGACCAATAAGACCTATATAAAAGAGACTTCAGATACACTATTAGGGGACCACTAAGATCTATATAAAAGAGACTTCAGATACAGTATTAGGGGACCACTAAGGTCTATATAAAAGAGACTTCAGATACAGTATTAGGGGACCACTAAGGTCTATATAAAAGAGACTTCAGATACAGTATTAGGGGACCACTAAGGTCTATATAAAAGAGACTTCAGATACAGTATTAGGGGACCACTAAGGTCTATATAAAAGAGACTTCAGATACAGTATTAAGGGACCACTAAGGTCTATATAAAAGAGACTTCAGATACAGTATTAGGGGACCACTAAGGTCTATATAAAAGAGACTTCAGATACAGTATTAGGGGACCACTAAGGCCTATATAAAAGAGACTTCAGATACAGTATTAGGGGACCACTAAGGTCTATATAAAAGAGACTTCAGATACAGTATTAGGGGACCACTAAGGTCTATATAAAAGAGACTTCAGATACAGTATTAGGGGACCACTAAGGTCTATATAAAAGAGACTTCAGATACAGTATTAGGGGACCACTAAGGTCTAT